>NC_133314.1:18368745-18512391 GCF_012295235.1 Primulina huaijiensis | reverse complement strand
TATATATACAGGAATGTACACGTGCGATGCACGTAGGTGACTAATAATGAAAAATATAATCACGAGAATTAGATAATGTTTAAAGTCGTTTGAATAACATCATGTTTATAAGTATTTATGAATCTAAATATATCAANTATTATATTGCGAATTTTGTTGAAAAAAAAGATTTAAAGTCTCGGAAGGTTCCAACATTTACTGAGTGATGACTATATCGCTCACACACTCAAAACTCTCTCAAATAAGAATGAAGAAGAGATCGAAAAATATGAACAAATCCGGTTCTAGGGCTGGTGAAAGAAGACTCAAATATAGTTCATATTTTATTATGTTAATAAAATGTGTTTGTAAAGACATTTTTCTATTTTTGTTATAAACTTGGTTTTACTTTACGTCGTTGGAAAACAATATTTAAAGTTGTATATGAAAATGTATTTAGAATTTACGAATGAATAGAATGGTCTTGAAATTTGTATTTCTGAGACTTGTTGTTTTCGAATGTGTAATTTGAAAGCAACGTCGATGTCAGTAGAGCCTCGGGTCTGGGGCGTGACAGATATAAATTACTTTCACAACCATAAAAATTATAATTTGACGATAAACTATGATAAATTATTTTAGGTTTATATGTGTTTGTGTGTGTGTATATGTATATATATAAACAGTCCACTCAACTTTCTCATATATGTATATATATGTATAAACAGTCCACTCAAAATTTGTTATTAACAATTTTTTTCTATTAAATTTTCTTCATTCGGTAGCAACTGCTTATAATGTAATATTTCAAAATGTCAACCAGAACCATCTTTGGGAAACACAATAGTATCATGTCTATTTGGACCCCTTTCAACCAAAAAAATCCCTAATATTTTTACCAAATTTCCTAGATCATCAATATCCAAAGGGAACAAATTCTCTTGATTCATATTTTCATGTGGAACATCTTCAATAATATCAACACTGTCTTTTTCATTTCATTCAATCACAATGGGATCTAGGAAATATTTTTTAATATCTCCAACCTGACTCTGAAATAATGTTTCTTCTCTTCGTTTCTTTTTCGATATTCAGATAAATTTTTTATGTGTCATTCTTTATAGACTATACTTAACAAAAAAAATTAAACATAGTATTTTTTTTACTCTTAAAATAATGGAACAATACTAATTGACAGAGTACATCTAATTTTCCTCGGATATATTTTACATAGATTTACGGACCTGCATTTAGATTTTTTTTTAAAAAAAATCATCGATCAATTTTTTTTTTTCTTTCAGAAAGCAAACACTATTTTTAAAAGATGGTGTTTGAATGAAAATTTTCGGTTAAAAGCTATATTAGGAAACATTATTTCATAAATGAGAAATTGTAGCTTTTGAGCGAGCTTCTACTATAATTTTTCCAAGTTCAAAATATATATTACTATTTTTCCTTACTATAAAATATGGAACTTAATTAAATTTTTTGAGCCTACACATAGTTGAGTAGCTATAATAGCTAACGGGAGAACGGTGTTTCGACTGCTGTATGGTTTCAAAATTTTGAGTAGTATCATTGTTGCGAACTTGCGATCACTTGAAGTAAAATGATAAAAACATTTTATCTTACAATTAGTATCAGAACCAAGATGACGTATTCGATTTCTCATTGCAAGTGAATTATCAAAATGCAATATTGAAAGTTGAAACGTGACGTTTGAACTATTGTATAATTTAAAATATTTGATTTACATAATTACTATTAATTAGTTATAACATTTAATAAAGTGATAAGTGATCATGCTCACATTGTTTCTTTTGGAAGCTTTGGTTGAGATCGATAAATACGTTATATCTATCTAAAGCATCCCACTTATATTTGAATCTTCAAAGAATGATTTTTAAATAAAGATTTGGCAACTTTTTGGGGGGTAAATTGTAATTTTAGTCCTGTAAGTTGACACATTTTGAGTTTTAGTTTTATAACTTATCAAAGTTAGTTTTTTTATACAATAATTTGGATTTTTTTTTGTTTTTGTCTTTATTTTTCCCAAAACCACTAAATCCATCGAATATGATTTATTTGACATTGATTTACTCCTATATGGCACATGTGACAAGAATTAAGACAATATTACTCAAATTAAAAATGAGAAACAAAACGACCTCCAATAATTCAAAATTGTAGAATTTTTTTTTTTTTACATTTCTCATTATTTTTGTTTATGTATATTTAATGTGAGTAATAAGATTTATTCTTGTCACAAGACTCACATGAGAGAGTATCGGTATCAAATAAGCAATATCTGGTGGATTTATTAGTTTCGGGTAAAAAAAAAGACCGGAACAAAAAAATCTAAGTTATTTGATAAAAACCAAACATTTGTAAGTTAAAAGACTAAAACAAAAACAAAAAAGAGTCAAATTAGTCGAGTATAATGGCAAAATTTCCCACTTTTTGCTTCCACTTTAGGCTGCATTCAACAAGCGACAGAATTAAAATGTCTTTTGTTTTATTTTCATTTCACAAGGATCAATCAGCTTAAATATAACTTGATTACATCACTTTGCTAAATTTTAATTAATAGTATAGATTTATTTATTTTCATAAAATAAATAAATCATGGTCCACTAATAAGACCTAATTAATGGCCACTGATAAATAAAAATTGGAGTAACACCTGTGAAAGGGATGTGTTTATTCTAGTAGAAGCACCTAATATAATTCGATTTTCATGTAATTTAATTAATTATGTTAGAATATTAATCATTCTTTAATATTAAAAATTTAATGTATTGTATAATTATTAAAAGATTCATGTTATCTCCACTCCATTTTATATTATACACACATTAAAAAAATTAACATAAATCGAAGTGTGAACCATATTTTTATTTGATTCTCACCTATTTTATATTTATATGCTATAAATAATAATCCGTGAGCTTATATACATTTCTTTTTATTTTCGAGAAAAATGTATAGATGCTAAAAATATGTGAAAATCGTATTTTTGGTCGTTTTTATTTGTGTTTTTGCGATTTTGATCACATGTGTTATCAAATTTAATTCTTAACATGCTATCTTTGTTTTTTTTGGGACAATTTTAGTCCTTCTGACGTGGGGCTAGTGTGACACTAACGTGTATAGTATCACATCAACATTCACGATAAAAATGACAAATTATTAAAAATCGAAAGATACAGATTAAATCGCAAACAAACAAACATTCCGAACCAAATTACAATTTTCCTTGCATCCGATAAATGATGTAATGGTTTTAGGTTCCACCAAAAAGTAAATTTGTGTGTGCATGCATACGTTTTGTTGAACCAATCAGCTTGTAAAGCTTCCATTAGTGATATATAATAAAAAGAGAAGTGCAACTGATGGCAACAGAAAAGAAGAACACCTAACTGACCTACCAAAATATATTTTTGGATGCCCGTACTATCCTCCAAATTTAGCAATTAATTTATGAATANCACGTGCGATGCACGTAGGTGACTAATAATGAAAAATATAATCACGAGAATTAGATAATGTTTAAAGTCGTTTGAATAACATCATGTTTATAAGTATTTATGAATCTAAATATATCAAAACACAATATATAAAAATACATCGTGACAATAAATCATATATATTCACTTATTTATATGACATTTTTCAATCCGCGACATAATACAGCTTGAAAAATATAATCACGAGAATTAGATAATGTTTAAAGTCGTTTGAATAACATCATGTTTATAAGTATTTATGAATCTAACACAATATATAAAAATACATCGTGACAATAAATCATATATATTCACTTATTTATATGACATTTTTCAATCCGCGACATAATACAGCTCTCTTAAATGATAAATCAACAAAAATATTTTTCATTCAAATATCATTCAAAATGAAAAAAACAATAAAAATAAAATTAACAGAATAGTGAATTTTACCAAAATCAAAACTAAAATTTACTTAAATAAAGTATATATACAAACATCAAATAAAATTCTCTTAATTTACTAAATTATCATAATAATGTTAAAATAAAATCATTAAACTTGTTATTAAGGTAAATATCACTTTTGCTTTTGCTAACTTTTAACACATTGCGGATTTTATTTAATTTCTATGGTTTTTTTAGAATACATATTATAGATAATTAATTTTATATCAGAATCAACCATTTATAAATTAATATCGGTGATTAACACTTTAAGAGAAATAAAATTTAACATAATACCACTCAAATAAATATATATAATAAAAAAACATATATAAATAAAATAATATTTAATACTCATTTAAAAAATTTTATATGTAAAATTGTAATATATAATAAATGATAATAAACTAACAATATAATTCATATTTATTAAGGATTAGATTGATTAAATTTTTTTTAAAGAATATATCATAAATTTAGATTAAAATTTAGGAAAAAAAAAAGAATGTATATTAATGTCCAAATATATCTAAGATGGACAATAAATCACAAAAATTGACTAAGAATTGTAAATAAATAATTTTTTTACATAAAATTTAGAAAATAAAGAAGAATGTGAATTAATGTCCAAATCTATTTAAGATGGACAATGAATCACAAAAAAACCCTTAAAAAGACATATTAATTTAATTTGCTAACTTAAATGAACAAGGAAATGTAAATAAATAGTTTTTTTTGGCATAAAATTTAAGAAATAAAGAAGAATGNATATATATATATACATGTGTGTAATTTATGTATATGCTCGACCTGCAATATATCAAACTAGCTAGCCTGCAAAAGAGAGAGAGCAGAAGAACATCGAGCAGTTCTTATCATAGGCTAACTCGAACCATTCACTCAATTATAAACACTTCTTTTCTCCTTCATAGCTTTGCGAATTCCCGAAAGATGGTCAAAGAAAGTGCGGTAAGCGAAGGATTGCAGTGGAGAATTAACATGCAGGATGGATCATCGAAGATTCTAGTATCCGAAAGCGTGCCACGAACCAGAGTTTGCGGAGCATTACAAGGATTTTTTATGGGATTTTTGTTCAACTTCTGGGGATTCATTCTAAAGGCTTGGAACATAGGATTGAACGACCCTAAGAAGTTCATTCATTGCATTAAAGTAGGGCTGGCTCTTTGTTTGGTGTCAGTTTTTTATTACATGAGGCCATTGTATCGTGGAGTTGGAGGAAATGCCATGTGGGCTGTTATGACTGTGGTGGCTGTGTTCGAATACACCGTCGGTAAGTAGTCGTAAAAATCGTAAGGATACTATTTATTTGTGGTAATATTTATGAGTGATAACATTAGTATATATTAATGCAGGTGCAACATTATGCAAATGTGTGAATAGAGTGATTGGAACTTGCTTGGCAGGAGCACTAGGAGTTGGCGTTCATTGGATAGCTAGTCAGTCGGGAAAGAGATTTGAACCCATAATCCTCCAAATCTCAGTTTTCCTCTTAGGTACATCTTTTAATTACAGACATGCATATCGAAATAAATTTGTTTTGAGGAATTAATTACCATGGATGCGCATTTTCCTTGCAGCTGCTGTAGCGACTTTCTCTAGATTTATTCCGTCGGTCAAAGCACGTTTCGACTATGGGGCCATGATCTTTATCCTCACCTTTAGCCTAGTCTCGGTTTCAGGCTATCGTGTGGAGAAACTGTTCGAGCTGGCACACCACAGATTATCCACCATTATGATAGGGACCTCCATCTGCATCATCACAACCATGCTTTTCTTCCCCGTGTGGGCCGGAAGTGAGCTTCACAACCTTATCGGAAACAACACGGAGAAGCTTGCTGATTCCTTGGATGGTAAGACAAAACAACAATATTCACGACCAGAATATTAAAACATATTACATTTAGGGAGAGTTGATGGAATGATTTCTTCCACTTAAAAAAACAGGATGTCTAGCGGACTATTTCGGCAACGATGAGAATGCTGATAATACCAAGAAAGAAGCTCCCAAAAAGATTTTACTAAGCTACAAATGTGTGCTTGGTTCTAAGGTTACCGAAGAATCCTTGGTGTGTCTCCTTCTTCTTTTCTGTTTCCTGAGAACCTACATGATAATGCACATTTAAAGTTTATGCCCATGCATTTTGCTGAACCATGTTACTGCTTTTCTCAGGCTAATTTTGCCAGATGGGAGCCTGCGCATGGAGGCTTCAATTTTGGACATCCATGGAAAGAGTACCTCAAGGTTGGAGCTTCACTGAGGAGCTGTGCTTACTGCATTGAAGCCCTTAATGGTAGCATCAATTCAGATGCCAAGGTATCATAAATGGATCCTGCAGGTTCTGTTACATTATCTTTCACCAATTATAACTAAGCATTCATGCTTTTTTCCGAAATTTTCAGGCTCCGGATGTCTTTAAGGCTCATTTCAGCAAGTTCTGCTTAAGATTAAGCTCTAGTTCCTCATTAGTAATAAAAGAACTATCCACGGTTATCAATACAATGACAAAATCGACAAAGATCTATCTAATAGTTCAAGAAATGAACAATGCCGTTGAAGAACTTCAAAATGCCTTGAAATCTTTCTCTGAACAATCAACTGCATCATTAACTGTGCCGGAACTCGAAGAGTCTGATAATGGCGCAGGAGATACGACAGCAAGTCCTGCCCTTGTACAGATTGTACCATTAGTCACAGTAGCATCCTTACTCATGGAGATTGCAGCAAGAACGGAAAGGATTGCAGAGGCAGTAAATTCACTTGCAAACAAGGCGGAGTTCAAAGTTAAAAGCGATGAAAAATCAATGCAACTCCAGAACCCAAAAGTTTTAACAAGATAGTGGAGTAAAAATATGGAGATTATATTACAATAAATTCCCTTCAGAATGGTATGGTTATCTAATATAACTGAAGTATTTTGTGATATTTTTGTTGAAAAATCGTTTTTATCGTGTCTAAAATATAGCAAAAGTTTTAAAAATTTTATTTGACAAATGACGTTTTTGGATACTCATATAGTTTGAACAAAAATAAAAATTCATAAGGCGTTTATGAATATAACTTGAGTAAATAAATCACTTGACACCGACTATCCCGAGATTGGGAACGATCTTCTTGAGTCTTTTCTTCAATCTCCAATCAACTCTACGACTTGAATATTTGTTCTTCCTATAAATTGCACTAGAAAATTTAGAAGAAATTTAACGTTAATATAAAAAATAAGTTGACGGCTCAAACCGTAAATTTTCTTTAAAGCGGCCGAAAATATTGAGAGGTTTTTGGAGAGAGTTTTCGAAAATCTCTTGCACGGAGGCTAGGGTTTAATTTGTTCCCTTTTAAAACTGAGTCATTAACCTAGTTTCTTTAATTATAGGTTTAGGACTACATGATTAAATAAAATACTAATGGGCTTAGTTAATTAATTTGACTAGTCCAACTAGTTTAATTAATCAATATTTAAAAGTCTATTAAGAACTTTAATTAATTAGCACGTTGGACTCGTACTTCTACAATCTCATTATACATGCTTTCATTATATTTAATTTAATATCTTATAAACTAAACCTTTGATTTCAATATTTTAAACTCTCGATTTTTTATAAATTCAACTACTTGAATTTATTCTCTCCAAATTTTAATTATCATAAATTCAATTCCTTGAATTTACTATCTCATAATTTTATATAAATTCAAATATTTGAATTGAATGTCTCAACGGGAGCAAAATATCTAGTGCTTGTGTGACCCTCAATGGTTCAATGATTCAGCTAGCCGTGAGTTTACAACTCTTTGTGATTCAAGACATTTTACTTTATTCGTGCTTACCCTAATTTGCCAAATTCTATGTACCAACATATTTGATCACGAGAATGTCAGAAATCATTTTCTGATTAAACCTATTGAATCATGGTAAAAACGTCTAGTAGCATCGCACCATAATTCTCTAGGTATCACTGATAGTGCCTGCAAGAACCAATCGGTTATGATTAAGTACAGTACGATCTCTTCATCTTATATATCCCAATCGAATCTGCAACCACTGGTTCATCGAGGGTTGTATATTAGATTCGACAGCTATGTGATACATTCATGAAATTCATTGTGTCATTGCATGAGCTCTTGTCCCTGATGTACATCTTACACTCTGGCCAGATATTTCATGCACTACTATTTCGCTAAATCGCATAGAATATCCACAGAAGGTGATCGCTAAATCGCATAGAATATCCACAGAAGGTGAGGGGTGAATTCCCAACTACAATGCACTGGCTCCTATACATGTCGAATTTTTTACATCAATATAAGGAAAATAATTTTTTTTGTCCACTTACTTGTCCAATTTTATGTTTTAATCCACTAAATTTTCAAATTTTGATTTTCATGTATTGACTTTTATTTTTTAATTATTTTGATTTAATTGCTGACATGACAAAGGAAACTGTTGATTTGTTCAATGTCACGTTAGAATTTTTCGATATCATGTTAGCATTTTCCAGCGTCATATCAGCAATTTGACAAAACAATCAAAAATTAAAAGTTAATGTATCAAAACTAAAATTTGAAAACTAAATAAATCAAACCCAAAGACAAAAAAATCAAAAATCAAGTGTCCAAACCGTGAAAAACCTGTCCAAAAAAAAAATACAAATATTTACTAGGACACATGTTCCGCTCGTTAAAATATATTTTGTTCATTTGCGATGGACAATTAATAATCTATTGTGTATTTGGGAGATAGATTTTGGTACTAACATATTCATTCCATACATATTTGATTTGAGTTAAAATATAGGCATCAGCAATAATTAGTTTTAAAAACCCCGGATAAATTCATTTGTTCTCATTAATAATATACTATATTTAAGTTTGATAATAAGATTATCAAGTAATTTTTAATATGATTAACATCTACAACTTTGTTTTCCCCAACAAGACCAACATAAAATCGAACTTTTGGAGAGTAATACCCATTGAAGTCCCCTAATTGTCATCAGCCTTGCAATGTACGTATGTATGAAAATGAAAGCACTAGTCTAGTCTTCCCTCCAAGTGTGATTGCATTTCTTGCAGTTGTAAAATAAGGTCATTGGTTCATCAGCTGACCTGGTTTGCACTTGGGAGAAATAAGCTTCCTTGTGATTGCATTCTGGGCAGGCAACCGCTGCACAATGAACAAATGTAAACAAAATCATTCACACGATCAATCATAACTAGCAGCAGAAATGAGTCAACAAATTAAAATAAAATAGCAGCAGAAGTCGAATGTGTTGCATTTTCACCGTACAAGGAAGAAAGAGCATATATATAGATAGTCTCTACTTGCATCGTTGTTCTATTGTTAACAAAAAGAAGCACGAAAACCACAAGTTACCCTATAAAGCGCAAGGCCCTGATCTAGGAAGGTGGTTAATGTCCTAGATGGAAAATCACACACTCAAAAAACATAGAGATAGCAAAACCGTAAGGAGTAGAGACCTGAAGTGGTGTTGAAACTCTTGTTGTCGTCTTTGGAGAAAATGGGATCGATTGGCCTCTTAGCCAAGCGAAGGTGTCTCTTTATCTTAACCTGTTAAACAGAAATCCGCGCATGTACCCATAAATACAAAAGAAAAGAACAGGAAAGTAAATTACAGATGGCCAAGCAAATTACCTTGTTCTCTATTTGACATATATAAGGGCATGTTGGGCAGAAGAATCTGGCTGGCCGCTCCATGTGAGGCAACTCATAAAGCAGCATATTCGCACATGTTGGGCAGAACTCCATCGGTTCAATATTCAGACTACTGCTGATGTTGTAACTTTTTGTCAAAATATAATTATATTCTTGTAGAGTTTCAAGAGATAAAGCCTTCTAACATAGAAAAGCAACGAACCGTGTCCTTCAACCCTTAACCATAAAGAATCAGATCTAGATGATGCATGGACATTTGTCCACAATTTTAATTCTCGACCCTCTTGGAGAAACTAAAGAGTTTAATTACTTCTCCCTTAAGATAACCAACACTCTGAACTAAACAAATTCTTTGCATCAAACTCAGGCAAATAAATCGATCCTCTACAAAGTTTTTCAGATTCAGGTAATATTCAGGCATTGATATATCTCTTGAATTTTTAAACAAGAATCCTATAACAAATAGATTATCTAGGGTCTTGGATAATCCAAGCAGCACGACAAGGTTAGAGTACTAACGGTATCTTTTAAACTTCTGATACTAAACCTAGAACTTGCACCAGAATCCCAATTGTAATGTTCGACATTTCAGCCCATTTTCCATTTGATAGGACGATCCATCAAATAGACAGGGCCAAAGACAAGTCGTGGGAATCTTTCCCTCAACTCTTTTGAAAAACACATCAATTAATCCTCAAGTATAAAAACTTCCCCCGGTTACCGAAATTATCCAAAAAATCAGTCTCATCATTCAAACCCAATGCAATAATCGTAACAGAAAAACACAATAAATTTCATATATAATCGAAAAAAAGTCACCAGCAAATTCATGCATGCACAAACACAAATTTAGTCCGAATATGTACCACCGAATTCAGATCCGATTCCAGACATGGCACGCAACCCAGAAAACCTTGGAACTTTTTTACAATATTATGTATGGATCCATGCTTGCGAACGAGAAGAGTTGCGAGAGATGAATGGATGTAGATGAATTAGGTTTGGGACAGTTTTGAGTTTCAAAAGGGTTCAACATATCAACTTCCATGTCCAAAATACTTGACAAGATTTGAGGTGTTCCACATGCGATTGAACAGGTGCGTGAGAAATTACTTCACCTATTCATCCCGAGTTCAAAATTAATTAATTTTTTTTATGCAGTGGATGGATGATTTACCTAAACCTAGCCTAATTAACTAAACATCTCACGCAACTGGTGGAATTTGAACTCAGGACCACCGAGGTTTTGACGATCAATTTGAGGCCAGGAAACTTAAGCAAATGCTATTAACCGCTCGTCTAATGACTCATAGAATTCCGATATCATGTTTAAAAATGAAAAATCAAAACATTAAGAAACTGAGATCCCAAATGATCGAATACATTCTTCAAGTGAGTGTTGAGTCCATAAATTTAGACTACGATGAAAAATACAGAGAAGAAAAAGGGTAGAAGGATTATAGGCACTATTAGCCATCTAACAGACCAATAATGCCTAAATATATTTAAAAAATAACAAGAATATATGTAATCAATCTGTATTTCAATGATCCCATCATCGTAACAGGTATAAAAACCAGCATCAGAACTTTTCTCATATATTTTGAAAGAACTCTTCTACAATTTTAAAAAGTGGGAAAGCATATGCGAGCCCCAGCAAAAAAAATTTGTCCGTCGGAGAGTAATAACAAACTATACACGAAAAGTAACAGATTAACCTAAATTTAAGCGGGAAAAACAAAGCTTGAGCACGAGATTTTGCTTACTTATTCATTAAAAACAAAGAGGTACGTTTTATGAAAAATCATACAAGAACAGTAGTTATTAAATCTGATTCCTCAGGGCAGGATCGTTTCCTATATAGCGAAAATCCCGTCATAATAATTATCCACTCACAAGACTAGCAAGTAATTTAGTAAATAATTATGAAACCAGTCGATACAGCACAGACAAGTTTAAGATTAAAATTTAAATAGACTTGAACCTATATTGTGAACCATGTAAATCTTAAAAACAAGCATAAGGAAGAAAAAATTGCATTGTGGTAATAGGAAGAACTCATTTAAACCATAAACAAATACCCGAGCATTAACCAAACGACACTCAAACAGCTCCAGTAGAATTCAAAAGTAGAAAGTCGCGAAACAACACCCGTTCCTTTCTTTCTTTCTTTTTTTTGATAGAAAACAACGACGGATCGAACGGTTAGCGTAATTGGGTCTTAGGAGGTCATGGCAATCTTGTCAAAATGAAGATTAATACCTTTACATAATTCAGTCTAAAGGTAAAAACCAAAACTTTATCCATCGCTCCACTAAATAAGACAAAAATCACACATAGTACCTTTACTATTGGTAGGGAAATGGGTGGCAGGGCGGTGGCGACGGTGGCGGCGGTGGAGGAAGAGGAGGAGAACCGGGTAAGCAAAGAGAGTATCGCTATCTGATTTTATTTTAATAATATATAAAAGCCCAATCCGTCTGGTATTCCAATTTTGACAAAAACTTGTATGACGGATAGTATTTTATGACACATATCTCTTATTTGGGTCATCCATGAAAAAATATTACGTTTTATGCTAAGAGTATTACTTTTTATGCTGATTATCAATATGATTGACCCGTCTCACAGATAAAGATTTGTGAGACCGTCTCACCATGAGACCTACTCTCGAATTTTTGGTTTAGTTCTCGGTTTAAGACCTAATAATATTTTTTAAAAAATAAATTCTTTTTTAGGGTTTTGTAATTTGCATAAAAAATATAAAGAAAAAACATATGTGAAGATAATATTGATTTAAAACATATTGTTTATGAAAAATTTAAGAATACATTATTTGGAAAAAATTATAATTTAAATTAATTGAAACATGAGGTGTGTAATTGGTCCTAAGAATTAATGAGGTGTATAACAGTTGATTAAAGGTGAATTGAGAGAGTGGCGAAAATGAGTTTGTAAATTAATCGAATTTACGTGTTGAGAAGCGCAGAGGTAGTTTTATATTTAAAAAAAAAAAAAAAAAAAAAAAAAAAGCGAGGTTACACTTTTAAAATTCAATTGTTTCGTGGATGGTTTAATTTTAACTATATAATTATAGAGTATGTCTCTTGTGAGACGGTTTCACATATCTTTAATCGTGAGACGTATCAACTATGTTCAAATTTACAATAAAAAGTAATATTTTTAACGTAAAAAGTAATACTTGAGTGACTCAAATAGAATATTTGTCTCAAAAAATTAACTCGATAAACCTTCTCACATGAGTTTCGTGATAATTATATTTGTACCTCTACATAATTAATTATGAGTAGGTCTCTTGTGAGACGGTCTCACGAATTTTTATTTGTGAGACGGGTCAATCCTACCGATATTTACAATAAAAAGTAATACTCTTAGTATAAAAAGTAATATTTTTTAATGGATGACCGAAATAAGAGATCCGTCTCAAAAAATATGACCCGTGAGACCGTTTCACATAAATTTTTGTCATTAATTATATATTTGATGTCATGAACTTATTATTAATCTTCATACTTTTCTCCATATTTTCTCTTTTTTCTGACTTACGCTTATTTTATCTCAAAGTTTGCGTGTTTTTTTAAACAATATATTTTACTCAAATCATGTGAGCACATGAAAACCACGTACGATGATTGTTAATTGTTAGGGCATATTTGAAATGGGAAGTGGAATTATGTGAGAATGGAATATTCATTCCCATTAAAATCTACTCGTGCTTGGCATCAATCATTCAAATGAGAATGATTACTCTTATATTCATGTGAACATTCATTCAATTCCAATTGGATGAGAATGGTATCCCAAATTTTTCATTTTTAGAAATTTACAAAGTGTATATCTTCTTTTGAGACGATTTTATGGGTCTATATCTGTGAGATTGGTTTATCTGGTCTATATTTGGAGTGAAAAATAATGCTTTTGAAATAAAATATAATATTTTTTCATGGATCCATAAAATTGACGAATGAGATGATCTCACATAAGTTTTTGTGTTTTACAAAAATCTTTCATATATTAAGTTTAATTTAACTAATCTAAACCAATATTTTAATTATTATAATAATTATTATTATGTAATAACTAGAGTAGGCATTAATTTGAATTTTTAGTTAAAATTATTTTATTATTAAAAATAATTTTATTTTAA
The DNA here is from genome assembly GCF_012295235.1 of Primulina huaijiensis. NCBI lineage: Eukaryota > Viridiplantae > Streptophyta > Magnoliopsida > Lamiales > Gesneriaceae > Primulina > Primulina huaijiensis. The sequence continues at coordinate 18,498,602 of NC_133314.1, read as the reverse complement.
TTTTTTCCCCTTACGATATCAATCATTGGAATTGAATCGACATTTAATTTCATTCTTTTGTTTATTTTATTCTAAAGTTGATTTTATTTCCACTTTATTTTATTATAATGTAACAATCGTATCCTTAGTAATAGACATGGTTGAGATTTTAATTAAAAAAACATATTTAGGGATCTTCTTATTTTAAAATTTTTATAATGGTATTGACTTTAGTGTCCAAGGAATTAATCCTTTGCAGTTGGTTTTTTAAGTTGACATATATACATTAACATCATGATGATTGAGATTAAATTGAGAGAGTACTCTATTTTAAAATAATAAATTTAGGAGTTTATTTTATGTTATTTTAAATAATATTCAACTTCTTTGATTTGTAGGATTGAAATCTTAATCTTGATATTAAAATTTAAAAGTAAATGTTTATGAATAAAATATTCCAAAAATCAAACAAATGCCAATGTCAAAATTTGTCAGCAAATTAAATATTCTTGACTACAAACAACTTACCAATTGCAAAGCATTATTATTATTTTTTTCACAATGACATTTAAGTTTAATTACACATAGCAATTAACATGTGAAGTACTAATTAAAGAGAAATATTAATGCTAAAGATATATTCATATATTGTTATATTGATATTAATATCATTATATCATTATATTTTTATTTAATAATATTTTTCCTTTTTATTTTATTTGCGTGATTTTTTTTTTTTTAAAAAAGGCCACATAAACTACTTTACCTCCAAAATTCTAAAATTCATTTTCTAACTCAGCGTACCTATTCACCGATGAGAAAATTGGTTAAATAACCTCGGTCAACTCTTTTTTTTTTTAAGAAAATGACATCCTCAAATGTATTAACCTCGGTCAACACTTTTTTAAAGAAAATGACGTAATGAGGTTAAAAAAATACCCCATTCACCGGCAGGACAATTTCTCGTGGCCAATTTCAATTTTGGACAAAAAGTATTGAAATCGAAAAAATTACAAGTTATTATACTAAGATTGTATTACGTGAGAGTGTTCGACCTCTCGAATTGAGAACTCATTCTTCTTGAATGTGATATTCGTGAATTGAATGTTACAGAGTTTACAAAATTGCGTATTAATATCTCTTCTTCTAACTAATGAGTATAACCGTTGTCTAACTAATTATCTAACTACCAACTTAACTTAATATATTTGATATACCCCCCTCAAGATGTACCATAAATGTTAATGATGGACATCTTGGATAGTAAATGGGATAGTGTAGGGGATGGTAATGGTTTTGTGAACATGTCCGCGAGTTGTGAGTTGGATCGAACAGGTAGCAGCTTGATAGAACCATCTAGGATTCGTCCTCGAATGAAATGGCAATCGATTTCTATGTGCTTGGTCCGCTAATGAAAGACAGGATTAGTGGCAATGTGTATTGCCGATTGACTATCACAGAACAAAGTTGCTGGTAACGGTGTCGAGATATGAAAGTCACGAAGTAATTGAATGATCCATGATATTTCACTGGTGGTGCTAGCCAATGCTCTGTATTTAGCTTCGGTAGAAGATCTAGAAACGGTGGCTTGTTTCTTTGCCTTCCAAGAGATTAATGCATCACCAAGGAAGACACAAAAGCCTGTTATGGACTTCCTCGTGTCAGGGCAAGACGCCCAATCAGCGTCAGAGAATGCTCGCAGTTGAATAGAAGATGAAGTTGGAAAGAAAATGCCTTGACAAGGAGCTGATTTTAGGTAACGTAAAATATGATGCACAGCTTGTAGATGAGTCGTACGAGGCTTAGATACAAATTGACTAAGCTTGTGAACCACAAATGTAATGTCTGGGCGCGATAATGTGAGATATAAGAGTCGTCCGAATGAGCCTACGATATTGTGAAATGTCCTCCAGTGGCTCACCATCAATGTTGTTTAGACGAATTAGTGGCTCCATCGATGTTGAAACCGGCTTACTGGCTAAAAACCCGGTGTCCTCTAACAGCTTTAAAGTGTAGTGTCGTTGTGAGACAAATGCCTTGCTGTGATCTAGCTATCTCAAGACCAAGAAAGTACTTTAACGAACCTAAATCTTTGAGTTTAAAATGTCCTTGGAGAAACACCTTTAAGGAGTGAATGAGACTTGATGATGGACCTGTAATGATAATATCGTCCACGTATACAAGTAATGCCATGAAAGATTGGCCTGTGCCTTTGGTGAACAAGGTATGATCAGATTGAGATTGTGTGAATCCAGATTGAAGCAACGCCTGAGAAAACTTAGTGTACCACTGTCGAGAAGCTTGACGAAGACCGTAAATTGATTTATGAAGTTTGCATACAAGTTTGTGGGACGATTCATTGTGTAAAACATGTTTAGTGTAGCCAAGTGGTAAATCCATGTAGACCTCTTCCAACAAATCACCATTGAGAAAGGCGTTGTTCACATCCAATTGAGCAAGTTTCCAATTTTGGCTGGCAGCTAGTGCTAACAACACTTTGACAGTTGCTAATTTGGCCACGGGTGAGAAAGTCTCAAAGAAATCTATACCTTCCTGTTGGGTGTATCCTTTGGCTACAAGACGTGCCTTGTGTCTGTCAACCGATCCATTTGATGCGTATTTAATTTTGTAAACCCATCGACAGCCGATGGAGTGTTTTCCAGGTGGTAATGGAACAACTGACCATGTGTGATTATCTTCCATAGCATCTAGTTCATCTCTCATGGCTGCTCGCCATTGGGGAAGTCTGATAGCTTGATGGAAAGATTGAGGCTCAAATTGTGAAGTCACGTTGAGTACTAGATTGCGATAAGAAAGAGACAATGAGTCATAAGAGATGCAAGAGCTCAATGGATATGAAGATTCAGAGCTCAAGGTATTGTTGGTCTTCAGTAGGTTGCATTGATAATCTCGAAGATATGATGGAGGTTGTGTGTTTCTCGATGAAGTTCGAAGAGGGACTGACAGAGGCTGTGTGTTTCTGGATGAAGTTCGAAGAGGCACTAACATTGGTTGGTCATGAGCTTGAGCCAGGGATGGAGATTCACTGTTTGACTCGGTGAAATGTGGAGTCTCGGCCGTGATAGGAACCAATGTGTCAGTATTTTGTGTAACATGAGACAATGGCAGAACTACATCAGGAAAAGGATCAATATTGCCATTTGAGTTATTGGACAGAAATGGGAATGTGGTTTCATGAAATATAACATCCCGGGAAACAAAGATTTCATGATTTTTGATGTCTAGTAGTTTGTAACCTTTAATACCTGCAGGGTAGCCCAAGAATACACAAGCCCGAGCACGGGGTGACAGCTTATCCCGATGAGCAGCTAGAGTAGATGCAAAGGCCAAACATCCAAAATTTCTTAAGGACGAGTAGTCAAATGATTTCTGATATAAGAGTTCATAAGGTGACTTGTTTTGAGTTGTTGGAGAGGGCATTCGATTGATTAAGTAAGTTGCTGTCAATATACATTCTCCCCAAAGGCTGACATCCACATGAGATTGAAATAATAAAGCTCGTGCAACATTTAGTAAATGTTGATGCTTCCTCTCGACTACGGAGTTTTGTTGCGGTGTTTGCACACACGAGAATTGATGTGCGATGCCTCTTTCAAGAAATAATTCGGTAAACTCAAGTTCTTTTGCATTATCAGTACGAAATGCTTTGATTTTCTTGAGGAATTGAGTTTCAACCATAATGCAGAACTTTGACACAATTTTGAGTGCATCTGATTTGTATTGAAGTAGAAATACCCATGTAAACCTTGTACAATCATCTACCAAAGTCAAGAAGTAACGCTGATTATGTTGTGTTGGAACATTATACGGACCCCAGATGTCACAATGTACAAGGTCAAAAGAAGAAGTAGACATGTTATGATGTGATATAAACGCAAGTCTCCTTTGTTTAGCTAATGGACAAACGAAGCAAGGTTTACAACTATCTAAACTTTGTACACTGCATTTTATGTGATCTTTTAGGGTATTCATGACTCTAACCGATGGATGTCCAAGCCGGCCATGCCACGTTTCAACTGAAATTTGATTGACAGAGCCATGCTGACAGACTGAATTTGTATCAAAGACATAGAGCTCATCTATTTTCCTACCCTTGCCAATCATCTTCTTCGTCAATGCTTCCAGAATGGTGAATGAATCATGGTAAAAAGTGATCATTGACTTGGCAGTAGCAAGAAGTGAACTGACAGACAATAGATTGAACTTGAAATCTGGTATAAACATAACATCTTTAAGAATTAAAGATTCACCGAGTTCAATATCACCACAAAACTTAACATCAATGGTAGTATGATTGGGCAGAGTAACCTTGGATCCAGCAGTTGATTGGAGCGATTTAAACTAGTACGCATTAGAACATATGTGTCGGGATGCTCCGGAATCAATAATCCAATACGATGAAGAAGATAAATCAATAGAAGCATATGTAGATAAACATATACCTGTGGTGTGATCATTGATTAATCCCTTTGAATGATCGTGCTTCTTATCAGTCGAAGAAAAATGTTGATCAAACATTAGCTTTAATTGATTCAATTGCTCTGTGTTGAAACTCTGAAATAAGTTCTGATTTTGACCGTCATCGATATCACCAGAAGAATTATGTGTTCCAGAGATTTTGTTTGCAGAGATTTGGTTTGCATTGACCACATTTGGTCGATTAGTGGTGTTTCCTCTAAACTTGAATCCTGGGGGATACCCCATGGATTTTATAACACGTGTCCACTGTGTGCCCATTGACATTGCACTTAGTACAGAAGGGTTTTTTTCGAATGAACCTTGCTGACCCTTGTTCATGATGATGTCTTTGTGGCCGATCACTCTTTAATGCAAATGCCATGTCTCCTGGAGAATTATGAACAGAGGGACGAGAGCCAATTGCTCTCTGGCGTTCTTCTTGGACAACCAGCGAGAAAACACGATTGATTGGAGGAAGTGGATCAAGTAGTAAAACTTGGCTTCGAATCTGAGCAAAAGAGTCATTAAGACCCACGAGAAAACTCATAACGTAATCCATCTGAGAAAAAGCATCCATATTCTTAACCCCTTCACAATTGCATCTTCCACAACTACATGTTGGACGGAAGTTATTCAATTCTTCCCAAATAGCCTTAAGTTTCGTGAAGTAGACACTCACAGATTGTTGTTCTTGACGCGGATTTATTAAATCACACCGCAATTGAAAAATTCTTGGCCCATTGCTTTGTTGGAACCTTTCTTTGAGATCTTCCCAAATGTGAGCAGCAGATTCCGAGAAAAGAATGCTTGCAGAAATTTCTTTAGATACCGAATTCAAGATCCAAGAGATTACAATATTGTTGTTTCTAGTCCAAAAATTGAGAAGATTTGAATCTACCTCTGAAGGTTTGACGATCGTTCCGTCAACGAAACCAAATTTGTTCTTGACTGAAAGCGCAATCTTCATTGCTCTACTCCAAGTCGAGTAATTGTCTCCCTTAAGCGCCTGTGATACCAATGTGAGGCCTGGGTTATCTGAATGATGCAAGAAGTAAGGACTCATGGGATCGTCAATGGCGGACTGACCATTCGAGCGAGAAGCTTCAGATGAATTTCCTGGAGCCATTGAATCCTTAGCTCAAGAATTCTGAAGATGTTCGAGAAATTGAAAAGAATGTGCGGAATGCTCTGATACCATATTACGTGAGAGTCTTCGACCTCTCAAATTGAGAACTCATTCTTCTTGAATGTGATATTCGTGAATTGAATGTTACAGAGTTTACAAAATTGCGTATTAATATCTCTTCTTCTAACTAATGAGTATAACCGTTGTCTAACTAATTATCTAACTATCAACTTAACTTAATATATTTGATAGATTGCAAATTGTTCATAACATTACTAAAATTTAAAAAAATATATATATAATTTGCCCATTTGTTTCTGATATAGTTGTGATAGGCAATGCCCCCACCAGTAATCCAAGGGCCAGAATTGACCTCCGTCGACATGCAGAAAAACCTTGGGTCATTTTTGTGGCCCTTGGATCTGCGATATGGGCAGGACCCAAGTATCCCTAGGACAGTGGAAACTTGCTAAAAAGGACCGGATTCCGATTATTTATGCATTTCGAGAGGCAAAAGCCTCGCTGTTTCCGAAACTTATTTCAACTTTTGGGAAACTTCGTTGATGGCATATTGCGAATTCGTACCAGACAAATACAGTGCAAGAATAACAACGACGAGTGATGTATTAACTATGAAACTTCGAGGAAAAAGCCAGCATGCACGTCAGGACAACGACACCCATCATCAAATATAAAAGTCCCATCCGCCTCCAAACGAGCAACTTCCTGGAAAATCACCATATTGTGGAATCTAATGTCGACCACCTACGACAGATATATGAACAAACACTTGTCAACCCGGCCGTGGGCAATATAAAAATATATATTTGGGAATCGTCCACTTTCCATGCAACCAATAATATCTTTTTTTTATGGTCCAGATCAGGGTAGCTAGCTCCTATAGGCACTCGACGCTTACCACTGGTGGGTAATTGTCAGAAAAATTACTTCACCGTCCTAACCCTGAGTATTCCTACTCCTATAAAAGGACCACAGGGGCTTACAAATTCCTCTATGAGTGATCAGTATTTCTAATAAAGAAACCAAAGGAAATGGAAAGCAAAGGTGATCGAGGGACAGAATATGAAGACTTGTTGGATGTGATGGCGGAAAAGTTGGACGTGGATAGGTTTGTTGACGAGCTCTGCGGGGGTTTCCAGCTCCTGGCGGACCCGACGAAAGGGTTGATCACTCCAGCGAGTCTGCAGAACAAGTGTAAATTGTTGGGATTGGAAGAAGAAGATGCGGAGGCCATGGTGCGAGAAGGTGACTTGGATGGAGATGGCGCGCTTAACCAGATGGAGTTCTGCGTTCTTATGGTCAGGCTCAGCCCAGGGATCATGCAAAATGCGGACGTATGGCTTGAAAAAGCCATTCAAGCTCACTTCCAGCCAACTGCATCGTCTTCATAGTTATCATGTCTTCTGTTTTAGCGTTATAATAATTCACTGTTGCTATAATAATTCACTGTTGCTACGGTTTGCTATACCTCAATTGCGCTGTATATATGTATGTGATGGTGAAACTTCCATCGAGTGATCATTACAGGAAATTAATACCGATTGACGTGAGATGAAAAATCTAACCTTCCAGCACCTTATATTCTTAAATCTCGACGATTCTAAGATCCGATTCACAAATAAAATTGAACTGTCCATAAAATCTATTCGAGGAAAAAATACATTAGAAGGACGCCGGCCGGAGCATCCAGGATACTCAGATGCTCAAGTGAAAATTGAGTATGACTTTTATTTGTAACAACAATACTACAAATCACAAGTTTCACAATCACGAAATGTATGTCAAAATATGAATACGATATGCAAGTACATTTGATTTTTTGAGATGCAATATTGTTCACGTTGGGAGAACACTCGAAACGTTTTGGCTGATATATGGTTTAAAATATTAGAGTAACACTATTATCGCCAGTTATAATTTTTTTGTAAAATAACAAACCTCGGTCATACAATTGTTATCAAACACTGAGTCATGTATTCGATTATCTGGGATTGCAAATAATGCAATTATTGAGAAAATATTGTTGTAATACAATAATTATCTCTCTTGAAAGAGTAATTAAAACGTGTTACTTTGTGTGTTTTACTATCGAAAAGATTAGATTTGTAAATATTACCATCATTTGAATACATTGTTTCATAAAAACTCGAACTAATCCGTGAAACAGCCACTGGTGCCTAGGCACCCCAGCCTCTCTCGTGCTTCTGATCAGGAAATGCCCAGACATCTTTTTGGGTGATGAGCCTTCTCGCTTTGTGGACATTTTTCTCATTTTATTTCGTTCGAGTTTTCCGCACTTAATTTAAATTAGTTAGGCTTAAATTTCTAACAAATTGGTGATTTATTAGGTAATACAATAATGCATATCTCAAAATATTGAGAATGTTTGTATACATTAAAGTTCAAAATTTTAGTAAGTTCTAATTTTACATGTAGAAAAGGTTCATATAAATTGTAATTATATTAAAATATTTTTCCTGTTTAATTTTGAATTTGAGTTTGAAAGAGTTGTTTGACATAAAAGTACTAAATAGATAGATATTTGGTGAATCAATTATAGGTGTTATGTGCAGTGTTATAATACCTTAACACAACATGCAGCGGAATAATATAATTTATCACACAATTAAACTTTAATAAATAAAATAAGGCAGAATTAATCATGCACAAATGTACACACAAGTGTGATGCCTAGGGGAAAAAGATTCAATAGGAAAACTTCTCGGTTCATAAAACCGATACTAGTGAATAAAGAAAAACTAACACTCCCTTAACAAAATGACGGAGAAAAGTACATCCAAAACACTTATTAAACCAAATAATCAAAACTACGGATGCAACGTTTGTGAAGCCAAACTCTTCTTTGATAAACACCACTGTAATCAATACAGTGATTAGGTGTTGTACATGAATGTCTTCAACATTGCACGATAACATTTCAATACACCTTAGCTTTGATTTCCTTATTAAGTTACCGATGTACGTGCATGCTTGATTTCATGCGGTATCTTAAAAGCTCTTCTTCATCAAATAGATCTCAACATCTATTTTTTTTATTATTTATACGCTTCATTTGTCCTAGAGTTTATTCATTGAATATAATCCTAAAAGATATAGAAACAAGAGTTTTATTAAGAAATAAATTATTTTAAATAAATATAACACATCTAGAGCTTATCAAATATCTCAATATATTCTTTCAGAGTTTTAGTTTACTAAATTTTTCTCATAAAAAAAAGTGTTTTTGGGTAAGAAAAATTATCGGGCCAAGGGTTTCTTGTTTTACAATAAATATAGATGACCTAAGTAGGCATGTATGAGTATTACTATATTTCCGTTATTTAAATGTAAGAAAATATACCACTCGATAGAACCCATGGGTGACCCATTTTACAAATAACATAGAAAAATGGCACATTTAACTCGAGTGAAATGGAACATCAACTCGATTTCATCATTTACACCTGCGTGTGTTGTGTTTTTTTAGTCATGTATTTTTATTTCCAACACAAAATTTTCCCCTTTTTCAGTTGGGGAGGAGTTCTTATTACATCTATGTCTCGAAATATGTCGTTCTTAATATAAGACATTGATATCAGAAGAACACTAAGTCGTCCTAACATGTTTTTGTGTATTATGATTATTTTTTTGAATTTTGTGTCGTGTCTTTTAAGTGACTTGTGAATGAATACAGTTAGGTGGCTCGATCGATAAATCAAATCTTTTGTCGAAATCAAGAATTCTACTCAAACAATTAATACATACATAGATGTGTGATTTAGCGTGTGGATATTGTTTTAGTAGTCATATATCTTATCTATATGTTGCGTAATTCAAGAATTTAATCAAATCAATAAATTATAAAATATAACATTTTACAGATATTTATACATAATTTTTATTCGAAAGAAAGATTGATTTATGAACCACCAAAATGTAGTGTAGGGTCTTTTCCTTCTGGCTCCCTCCGAGTTTTCCAATCTGTTGCCAACCAACTACCTTNGTCTCACAGATAAAGATTCATGAAACCGTCTCACAAAAAACATACTCACGTAATAATTACATCAATTTTATTGTTTTACAAAGACAGAATGATATTTTCGCAGACAAAAAAATCAAATGACACAAAGTGGATGTTATTTTTATAAATAAGAAAACATATAATCTCATGGCTAAAAAAGATGAAGTCGTATAAAATAACTAATTTTTTTAATAATTTTAATTTTGTTGAGAGTTAAATTAAGATATAATTGTAATTTCATCTCAAATTTTATTAATTTTAATTGAAAAACAATTAATTAAAGAGTTTCTCTATAAAAGAAATTAATAATAAGATTTAATCAGGGTTACAAAAAAAAATCTCAAGTTTTCGATACCTTTGGTTAATGGGAGAAATAATTATTTATATGTCTATAAATAAATTCATTATAATGCTTATAAAATAAATGTAATTAATTATTCATTCAAAATAATTGGTCGCCGTTCGATCATATCGGCGTCGTCGTGATCAAACGATCCAGGTTTCTTGCAGCTTTTCATCCTTAGAAAACCGTACAACTTTCGAAACTCTTTAGGAACGGTCTCCTTCCAGTGACCGGCGCCACCACCATCTTCCGACGCATAAGGCAGCTCCGCCGGCGATGATGCCGTTTTCAAGGCTGTGATAACCGACTTCAACGCGCGGCTCGGAGAGTTCCTGTTCGCCAGCATCAACTCGCCGATCTCCGCCGGGCTCATGGTGGCGCCGCTCTGGAAAATCTCCTCCACTTGTGGGAACAGTTTGTGTTCTTTGACTCCTAAATAATTACACGCTAAATCTTTGAAAGAATTAAAATTGCACATCGGAAAATGTATGCAGACGTCGAGTCTTCCAGGCCTCAACAAGTTGGAATCAATCCCCTCTTTGGTATTCATGGTGAAAATCATGATCCTCTCATCTTGAAAATTCAATATCCCATCCATAAAATTCAGGAAACCAGACGACGAGACCTTCGACTTCTCCGAAAAGTAACGATCCAAGTGTTCGATCACGATCAGAGATTTACACGTAGTATGTAACAGAAGAATATTCAGATCAGCATCATCCCGCACCTGTGACAAATCGACGTTAAACACGTCGTAACTCAGCAAATTCGCTACAGCAGCTATGAAACTGGATTTCCCGGTGCCGGAAGGGCCGCAAAGGAGATAGTTGCGCCTCCAAACGCGGCCTATCTTATGGTAATACTGCTTGGACTTGAGAAATGTCTCCAAATCATACCGTATCTTGCTTTTCAAATCCGAATCCATAACCATCGAATCAAAACTAGCGGGATGATTGAACGGAACAGATTTCCACCTACCTCCACAGTTATTATGGATCTTCAATTCCTTCCTCCGCTGCTCGATATCATCAGAAACCGCATGAATCTGCTGCAGATAAGGTTTGAGAACTCTGCGCTTATCCTTTCTCCTGATTTTCAGCACAAAACTCCTGGTAACCACTTGGTTCGCAGCATCCCTCTGGACTCTGTTGAGCCATGAAACTCTGGCTCCGAGAAAAGTATCGAAAATCACCTGATCATCGTCGAGCGACAAAACAATATCGTTCGGCTTCTTCCCGGAGAAGAGATTGGTGAAATCAGAATCCTCCAAGGAAGCCAAAGAATTGACGTACAGAGAAACCCGTCGGTAAAATTGGTTCTCCTGGTGGGTGGAATCGTTGAACTCGGGAACTTTCAAGTGCTGGTGGACATGGAACCGATCTTCGAACCAGTCCGCAAATCTCCTTACTGCGTATATCAGACCACTCCGATGCAGGAACAATCGAAGAAGAAAGATCGAGCATAGAATCGAGAAGAATATGAACAATAATTTGAGTGGAAACATGAATGTCGATGATATCTGAGTTGTGCGTCTATTTGTATTGCCAATGAATAAAAGGAGTCTCTTTGCTTCTTTAAAGGAAAGAAAGAACAAGTGTCATTATTATGGGCCAAGTTGAATGATCGCGATGGTTAATTGCCGGCAATACACTGAGTATCACTTAATAGTTTTTTATTATTATAATTATATTTCAAATTTGAAATCTCGGTGTCAGCTAAGTTATAAATCATCTACAAATTTACGAGTAATTGAGATAGGATTCTTAATCAAAATATTACAATTCAAAATTTTAAAATCTAATTTGTTGAAACACAAAAAATCTTATGAGATCGTTCACAGTTTGATTTTGTGAGATGAATCTAATATCCGACCCGTCCCATGTAAAATATCATTTTTATGTCAAAAATATTATTTTTAATTCAAAATATGAACATGATCGATCTGTCTCACATATATAAATCCATAAAACCGTGGGTCGACCCAACCTATACATGTATTAAAAAATAATATTTTTAATGGAATGTGTCATATAAGAAATTTGTCTCATAAATTTAACATGAGAGACGGTTCTTAAGAGTTTTGTGTTATATTACTCATTTTATGTTCTCTTATAACGTTCTACAAATACACAAGTAAAAAGAATATTATTCATTTGATTGTTATAAATTACTATTTTGATTATATTTTTATTACTTTATCATTCATTATTTCTATTTTTAAAACGAATGTAAATCAAATAAATCCGAATTTTATCGAATGGTTATTGTGTTGACAACTTTCGACAACTACAGTAATTTTGTCAATATCGGTGCAACAAAGACTGACGTGATACTCGAACTATCGAACTTTTATTATTATTATTATTATTATTATTATTATTATTACATTGAGAGGTAAGATTTTTGTTGTTAATTAAGACTTAAGTGATCGTATTTGTTTGTTCTATTTTGGAAAGTACATATAGGTATAAATTAATCATAAAATTTGTATGAGATTATTTTACGATTCAATTTTTAGACACAGGTATTTGACTCAATCTATTTAATAAAAAAAATTATTTTTTTTAAAATATTAATTTTCATTATGTTATAAATCAAATCGAATCACATCACATATATATATTCGTGCACGAAAAATATGTCATATATAAATAACCCACCAGTAGAGTTTGGTGCCCATGGTCCCCAACAAACACTTTCCAGCCATTAAATTTAACAACTTATCTTTCATTTCGCAGTTGTAAAGGAAAAATTTCAAGCTAGCATCGACTTTTTCGAGCGAATATGTTATATAAGGTTTGTCGAGATTTATATGTTTAGTGTAGTTTGTAATCTGATTAGGTGAGACGGTCTCACAGATCTTTATCTGTGCATAGTGGGTCAATCCTACCGATATTCACAATAAAAAATACTACTTTTAGCATGAAAAGTAATATTTTTTATGGATGACCCAAATAAGATATATGTCTCACAAAATACGACCCGTGAGACCGTCTCACACAAATTTTTGCCTTGTAAACTACTGCATTAGACATCCATCATCATCCAAAATAATACTCCATGTAATAACTTGCTTTATAAAATTCTTCAATAAAATTTATTTATTTTAAAAACTGAATACAATCTGTATAGAAATAAAAATAGTAAATATGTTGTGCCATTTATCATAGTTTCGATACTATATTTTACTAAATGGCTAATCACATCCATCGATGTACTTTTTCGTTAAGTACATCTTCTTTTCAAAAACTGTGATTTAAAAAAGTTTGAGTTCGAAATCATGCATAATCTATTATTATCCAAGAATTTGACTAATTCCTGCTTTTGCAATGGATGTCATGCTGGTGGAGAAAATCAGAAATGACAGCAACAACAAACCAAAAAAATGACATCAAGTATTCTTCGCGTACAACTAATAGAGTAACACAGCTTTTGCACAAAAAAACTTTGAACGATGTGGAAGATTTAGAGTTTATGGATTAAGTTCCATTTTTGTCATGCAACAGGTTGTACAAATGGACATTTCACCTTATGAGTGAAATCATTTTTACTATAAAAAAAATGTGTTAGAATATTTCTATTATCTTTAATTTTAGTACTGGGCACAATCAACAACATCGAGCTGTTTCAAGATCCAGTCGTTCTCTTTTATGTAAAACAGGTTTTTCAGACCGCCGGATAAATTCAGTCATTTCAAGCCGTTTAGGAGTTCCAGCCGTTATGTCAAGAAGTCAAACCCTGTGTTTGTTGAACTCTAGTTGCAAGAGATCATATGACAAAATTGACCCATCTGAAAATCCAATGTAGTACAAAGATTCAAACCGTCTTATTTCAGCTGCATTCCAAACGAACAATTTTGAGCATTTCTAGGAAGATATTGCAAGTCAAACCGTTCTGATGAATGCTGCAAATAGAAAGATCATACAATATCCTACCAACACCAGAAGTGACATGAAGTTACGTATATGGTGTACGATTTGTCAGTTTTTTAAATAGCATGGACTTAAAATCGCAAAAACAAGAAGAACATTTAATGATATGTACAAAGATTGAAAAAAACTTGTCCATAGTGTCGGAAAGTAGTACAGATGATCATTGGAAAGAAAATTCGACAGTTGGAGTTTTTCAAATATAAATATGCAGAACATTCAAGCTTTGAAACTTTTATAGCAGTCGTACCTTCATGTTCAGTTAGAAGAAATCTCCATGCTTCCTTGGCAAATTCACAAGAGAATATACTTTTAAACTTATTAGCATTAACAACATTAAAAAAATGCATTCAAGTCTTTCAAATTGTTGTCAGCCAATCGATCCTCATTAGCATTCCAAGTTTCTCCTGGTTTGATAATTTTATTTTCCTCGTCATCTGTCTTTGTTAGGTGCTCATATCCTGCAAAATTGATTTTCAAGCTTTTTAATCAATGGATTTTATGAAAACCTTATGCTTCATTTTCGATATGAGTAATTTGCACCATTCAGTAATGGTAGTTTGGAAATAGATCTTCCTTTACACATAAAATCTATTCCTGCAAAACCAAACAAACACAACCAAGATCACAATATAATAAATAATGAATCTTCTCTGATGACAATTGTTATTTGTGTATTCTTGCAGTGTTATTACTTGTTCTTTATCGTTATTTATTACACGTGTGAATGATAAAACAAAAAACACAAAGACACTAAGATTTTAACGTCGTTCAGACAAAAGACCTAAGTTCGTTAGGCCACGCTTAGCTGTCAAATGAATCCACTAATCCTTTTCACTATTCCAAAAGATAATATCAACATTAAATCTACAGTCATATTTATTAATTAACCTATCAACAATCCAATAAATTCAAAACAAAACAATACCAAAAATGATCTGATTAGCATAGACTATAGTTGATTAAGATTTTTTTTCATCTTTTGCAACATGTATGATGATATACGCGTGAATCGGGTACAATTTATGTGGGTAATCCACTGGATAATGAAAGTAATTTAGTGTTTAGGAATTTGAGTGACAATAATGGCTTCAATAACACCTGAAGATAAGAAAAGAACTCGTGAATGGACGCCGGAAGGGTGTCCGGCGTGATCACTTCGATTCTTAAGTTAGCAGGTTTAAAGATGAAGAACATAAGCAATATATGTGGAAAATATATGTATGCTTGAGAGTTAAAAGTTTTCAGAATCTGTAAATGACATTAATACCTGCTATTTATAGTAGAAAATCTCATGATTACCTTGTTTTCAGTGTCACCTACTAAGTATGGCAAGTCGACTGCCCATACTATAACTTCTCATGACTTCTAGAACACTCCAAACCCATGTTGCTCTGACATATTAGACAGCCCGTATCAATCACACTCGAGTGCGGCGTAATTCTCGAGGTGGCCCGGGTGGTAAGGTACCCAAGTGCTTGTGTGAGGGCCCGGGCTATTGATTACCCGGGAGGAAAAGAAATGCCCGGCTAATGAGGAGAGTATCTGGCATATTGGCTCTGATCTGGGCTATTCAATTAATATCCCGGGTCATCCATGACTCGGATCTTTATGAGGGTATCACCACCTATCCTTAAAATAGTCGGGCTAGAGTCTGACTCGCTGCTCCGATCAGTCATACTTGTTCTTTTATAGAAAAATAATTTAGAATGTTAAGAACATCGGGGGCTTCAAATATCCCAAAGATAAGACGATATACCGGGGTCTGATACCACTTGGGCTTAGGATAATATGTCGGGACCTCATGTCTCTCGGACTTAAGATATTTTGTCATTTAGTATCCTCGGCTGACAGGACTATTGTCATGATGACATGTACCCTAGCATTAAATCCCATCGAAAAACGTTCCGTATTCCGAGAAATCGATAAGTCTGACACTTTGATATTTGCGCATGTCCTTTCATCTGCCTGTACAACTTCCAAGATCCATCTCGATCGTCCGATTTACTCAGATCAACGGTGAAGATTAACCCCCTCCCCTTATATATAGTAGCCCACCTGTTTTTCTAAAATCACTTGCAAATTCATATTTGTGGCCGAACTCTTGCAAATTTCTTTCTCGATTCTCCGACGTGCGAATTCCTCCATCTCCGACGATCTTCCACTGCTTTCCTTCCCCAAACTCGTAAGTTTTCTTCTTTCATTAAAAATGTCTGATTCTACACGTCGGAGAATTGGAGCGGAGTGCGGTAGACTCGTCACCGGAGCGGAGTGCGGGGGACTCTTTCATTAAAAATGTCTGATTCCCCAGTTTGCTTCTTTCATCCATTACCCGAATCTTATGGGGTATCAATGTAGCCTACAAATTTATCATGCTAATGAGATGTTTTGACGCAAGTTTTATGATACTCATCCCTCGCAAGAATCCATTTTATGTCATGAAGAATATTCGATACAAACTTGTACCTCTACTAGTCGGATGATGCAAAATTTGTTGACTGGAGTTAAAAGATGACCTCAAGATTACAAAATATCATTTTATAAACAATTTAAAAGAAATTTTAAAGTTACACTGAATTATACAAAATTAATAAAAATTAGTAAAAAATATACATGTGTTGGTTGTGTTATTATTTTTTTTAATCTGATCAAATAATACTAAATAAGTAAAACGAAATTATTTTTAAATTAAAAAAATTGTTCAATTTAAAAAAGAAGTTTTGTTTAGATTTTTGTCTATGTAAAATATGGAGTGACTTGAAGATATTTTTAATAAAATAAAAAAATAATTATAAAATTAAATATTTTAATATCTACTAAAATAATTTTTCAGGGAATTCAGCACTTAATAATAACATAATATAAATATTCCTATTTTAAGAATATTTTAGAATTCTACTGTTGATTTTGCTCACGACTTGTTCCGGAGAGGTACTGAGTCGTCACTTGGAATACGACTCATGGCATCTACACCGATGACTGAGGCGGACGCCGACGCCACCATTAATTCATTGTCTGTACAATTCGGCACGGTGGAAGCGCTCGAGCACGTGAGGAAACTGACGGACGTGGGAGCCACGACGCGTCTCCTTTACCAATGCATTGCCTATCAGCGTGCGCTAGATTTGGAGCTCGAATCTCTACTTTCTCAGCGCCCCGATTTGGATCTCCAGCTCTCGAATCTCCACAAATCGACCGAAGTTTTGGAGATAGTGAAGGCTGACTCTGAGTACATGCTTTCCAACGTCTCCTTAACCTCCGCGCTCGCTGATCAGGTATCCGACAAAGTCCGCCAACTCGACCTCGCTCAATCGCGAGTTCAAGACACGCTCTTCAGAATAGATGCCATCGTCGACAGATCCAACTGCCTGGACGGCGTTCACAAATCTCTTCTCGCCGAGGATTTTGAATCTGCTGCATCATTCATCCAGACATTCCTCCAAATTGATGCCAAATTCAAAGACTCCTCAACCACGGATCAGCGCGAGCAGCTCCTTTCCTATAAGAAGCAATTGGAAGGCATCGCCAAGAAGAAACTTTCCTATGCTGTAGATCAACGGGATCATCCCACTATTCTCCGCTTCATCAAGCTCTACAGGCCTCTCGGTCTCGAAGAGGAAGGCCTACAGATTTATGTTCAATACTTGAAAAAGGTAATTTCCGTGAGATCAAGAATGGAATTTGAGCAATTGGTAGAACTTATGGAGCAATCGAATAATAACACTGACGTAAATTTCGTTTCTTGTTTGACGAATTTGTTTAAAGACATTGTCTTGGCTATTGAGGAAAATATTTCGATTTTGATTGATTTGTGTGGCGAGGATGGTATTGTCTATGCCATTTGCGAGCTCCAGGAGGAATGTGATTCGCGGGGTTCTATCATTTTAAAGAAGTATATGGAGTATAGGAAATTGGCGAAATTGACATCTGAGATTAATTCGTATAAGAACGACTTGCTCTCTGTTGGGGTGGAAGGGCCGGAACCTAGGGAGGTTGAGCTGTACCTGGAAGAGATACTGTCATTGACGCAATTGGGTGAAGATTACACAGATTACATGGTTTCAAAAATAAGGAGTTTGACCTCTGTGGATCCAGAGTTAGGACCTCGAGCTACGAAAGCTTTTAGGAGTGGGAATTTCAGTAAAGTTACGCAGGATGTAACTGGTTATTATGTGATCATTGAAGGATTCTTTATGGTGGAGAATGTGAGGAAAGCAATTCAAATAAATGAGCATGTGCTCGATAGTCTTACCACGTCTATGGTCGATGATGTGTTTTATGTGCTGCAGAGTTGCTGCCGGAGGGCTATTTCTACCTCCAATATTAACTCCATGATTGCCGTGCTGAGCAGTGCTGTGAGTTTACTAGGGGGTGAATATTGTGAGGCGTTGCAACAAAAGATGAAGGAGCCTAATCTTGGGGCAAAGGTTTTTTTGGGTGGTGTTGGAGTGCAGAAGACAGGAACAGAGATTGCCACTGCCTTGAACAACATGGATGTCAGTGGTGAGTATGCCTTGAAACTTCGCCACGAGATCGAAGAGCAATGCACTGAGGTACATACAGACTTTGTTTCCCTTATACGTGTGTTTCATCATCATCAGGATAGCATATTCTCACTAGTTGCGGGGTGATACGTGTGTTTTTCTTATTTCTAAATGTGCTTCTGCAGTTATTATTAAGTTTTTATTTGATATGCTATATGTTACATGTTTTCTGAAGTTCTTTGGGAGCTATTAGAGAAACTACAGTCAGTGACAAATGATGGTTGATATACTCGGTTGACTGTAAATACCATCACTTGCATTTGGCCTGCGGATTTCTGCTGCTGGCAATTATGGAATATCTTCCAGAATATAGTTTGCAGTAGTGAACTTGATGGCCAGGGAGAGAGTAACATTGTATAGGATTGCCTTTTAAGGTCTTCAATTTTGTTTGTGGTTAGGATCTTTGTCAGTCATGCTACTCTATCTTGAATAGCTGAATAGATTGTATTTCAATTAAAGGAATTTGCTATTTATTTTTTTTTTAAGTACTTTGTTTTGAATCTAAGCTTTTGAACAAGGAGAAAAATGGTTCAAACTTATAGATGAGGAATAGTTTGTGATTATAAACTTCATAGAAATCTTCATACAATATCGGTTTTTAAGTTGTATTCAAATTCGAATGCATGAGAAGGATTTTCGTCCCAGACACCGCATGAATTTCTCATGTAGTGATTTGTGGCAGGGTAGCATCAATTTGTCAATATCCGCTTATTTTGACTGTCCATGTTCATTATTTTTGTTTTAGATGAATTATTTTTGATGTTTATACTGAATGTATCCCTGCAACCCTGGTTAGGTGCTCAAGTACATCTTTCTAATGTTAATGATTAAGATGTTCTCATGGGACATGCGTGAATGCTTTTTCCCCAAAATGTATGCCTTAAAAACCATAGGATTCTTGTTCTGTGTTTTCTCCACTATCTTATTCCTTATTCTTGGAAATATGTTGAAAGGACTTACTTCAGTTTCCTTGCATCAGGCGTTCTCTGCACCTGCAGATAGAGAGAGAGTTAAATCTTGCTTATCTGAATTAAATGAAATGAGCAACAATTTCAAGCAGACGCTAACGTTTGGAATGGAGCAACTTGTGTCATCCGTGACACCCCGAATCAGGCCAGTATTAGACAATGTGGCAACAATTAGCTATGAGCTTTCCGAGGCAGAATATGCTGACAACGAGGTTAACGATCCCTGGGTGCAAAGGCTTCTACATGCTGTTGAAACCAATGTGGGATGGCTTCAGCAATTGATGACTACCAACAATTATGACACTTTTGTACATCTTGTTATTGACTTCATTGTGAAAAGGCTCGAAGTCATCATGATGCAAAAACGATTCGGTCAACTAGGTGGCCTTCAGCTGGATAGAGATACCAGGACACTGGTCAGTCGTTTCTCGAGTATGACCCAGAGGACTGTTCGAGACAAATTTTCTCGTCTCACCCAGATGGCTACTATCCTAAACTTGGAAAAGGTCTCTGAGATTCTGGATTTCTGGGGAGAGAACTCAGGTCCCATGACTTGGAGACTGACTCCGGCTGAGGTTAGACGAGTATTGAGTCTAAGAGTGGATTTCAAACCTGAAGCCATATCTGCTCTCAAATTGTAGCCCTTGATTTTCTCTCATGTTTTTTTTGATCTTGTGAAGTTAAAAGTTTTAAATTTGTACAGTTGTAGCTTCAATCAATGTACTAATCATGAGTTGAGTTTATTTTTTGAAGTTAAAATTTTTAAATTTGTACAGGTTAACTGGCAAACTAGCATGTAGTAGGTACCCCAACCTCAATCTAAGCTCGAACTCGAACTCATATTATGAATGATACAAATATGATACAAATTAATTAATTAGACAATCCAACAAAAATTAAAGTTATGACAAATATATGATATTAATTATTTTTCCTTTCTGTTTTCTATTTTAATTAAGAGCGTTTTACTTTTTTTAGATTTACCTAAAACACCATCCATCTTAGCAAACTACATTGTTTTACTACCTTATAATAACATTTATTTTTATATTTTATTTTGTTTCGATTATTTCAATTTCAAAAATTACTAGAAACGTGAAAAATCATAGTAAGGAATTAGAAGTTAAAATTCTATAATTTTTTTAAAGACATTTCGGTGAAAATAACTATTCTTCTTCACTATACAAAGTTGATATATATACAAATACATGGAAAAATAATTTTACATGAATAGCGGAAACAAAAAAAGTATTTACTGTTGAAAAATTATTTAAAAATGTGTTAAATATTTGTGTTGAAAATGTGAATGTTGAATGTTGAAAATTAGGTAAAATTAGGTGTTGAATATTGAAAATTAGTGTGTGATGATGTAGGTAATGATGTATTTTATTTTTGGATTATTTGTAAAAATTTTCTATAAATAGATCTCTCATTTGTGAAGAAAATCACAATTGAGTTGAGAGAAAAATATTATAAAGTGTGTAGTGTGATAATTTTGAGAGTTTGAGATTTTTACTTTTTTACCGTAAATTTTTACTTTTTCACAACACGTTATCAGCACGAAGCTCTAAAAGTCCTCCATATTTTTCCAAGCTCCGAACAGAAGAAAAAGGTAACAAAAGTAATAATATTTATTTTACTGTTATTTATTTATTGTTTATATATGTAATATATAATATAATGTTATTGTTAGAAATAATAAAAATAATTTTTTCAAAAACTTGTTATAAATCCTGGGAGGATGTTAAGACGACATCCCACACTCCCGGTAAGGGATACGACAAGTATAAAAGCCTATAAGGTTTTTTAAACAAAATAACTTATGACACCTAATTATAATAATGTGATATGATATACATAATTATTTAAATATGACTAATATTATATACACCATATTATTACCATAAAATTATACAAATACATACATTTATTTTCTTATACACCAACGGTAATAAACGGTAACAAAACGGCTAGTTTTTGCTCTATAAATACAATCTCACAAATACATTCAATCACTCCAACTTTCTCTTCTTCTCTAAAAATTATTCTTCATCAAATTTTCGAAGAAAAAAAGAAGATGGCTTTCACGAGGTTATTTTTAATTATTTTGGTTATCATACTCACCAGTCTTGTATTTATCGGAGAATATCCTCCTCGTGTGTTTTCTTTATTTTTACGAATACTTGTACTTGTTGTTTATCCATTACTTTGTATTGCAATATTCATTAACTAATAAAATGCATCGTAATTTTTAGTACCACCATGGCAAACTTGGCAAAGCTCGAATTCATCGCTCTTGATATTACTGGGAAAAACTATATGCCATGGACTCTTGATGTAGAAATGCATCTTGAGTCATTGGGTCTAAGCGAGACCATTAAAGAAAATGGTATATCTTCATCACAAGAAAAAGCAAAAGCTATAATATTTTTACGACGACACCTTGATGAAGGTTTAAAATGTGAATATCTCATCGAAAAAGATCCCATGGCTCTGTGGAAAGGATTAAAAGAGAGATTTGAACATATAAGGGAAGTTATACTTCCGACCGCCCGTGATGAATGGAATATGTTAAGATTCCAAGACTTTAAAAAAGTCAGTGATTACAATTCAGCGATGTATAGAATAATCTCGCAGTTAAAATTTTGTGGACATGAGGTTACAGAATCGGAAATGCTTGAAAAAACATTTTCCACGTTTCACGCATCAAATATAACACTACAGCAACAATATAGAGTGCGTGGATTTGCGAGATATTCTGAACTCATCGCCTGTCTTCTTGTGGCGGAAAAGAACAACGAGCTATTAATGAGAAATCATCAGTCCCGACCCACTGGATCAACAGCATTTCCAGAAGTAAATGCTGTAAGTAAAAATGAATTTAAACCTGGAAACCAAAATCAAATTCAAAGACAAGGTTTTGGTCGAGGTCGAGGTCGAGGTCGAGGTCGTGGACGTGGACGTGGACGAGGAAGTGGTCGTGGTCGTGGACGCGGCCGTGGTTTTGAAAATAATCGAGATAGTTATTTCTATAACTCATCTCAAAATAACGTCCCAAACCATCCACAGAAAAGGCATCAAGAAAACATGAGTGTTAATGAAAATCACTCGAAAAGATTTGAAAGTTCTTGTTTCAGATGCGGCACTCCAGGACATTGGTCTCGTATTTGTCGAGCCCCTGAGCATCTTTGCAAACTTTATAAAGAATCGATAAAGGGGAAAGAAAAGGAGACCAACTTCACTGAGCGAAGTGACCGTTTGAGTGATTCAACTCATTTTGATGCTGCTGATTTTATGAATGATTTCTCTGGAAATGATCAATATGTTGGTGGGATAGAAATGAACAATATTGATGCTGCAGATTTTCTCAATGATTTCTCTGAAAATGAACAATATAGTGGTAGAATATAAATGTACAATAATTTATTTTTCATGTATTTATATGATAATGTTTTATTGTACAATTATGATATGTGTTATATTTAAATATGTATTGTCATTAATTTTTTTTCATTGCATATTTTTTGAAGTTCAAATATGGAAAATGCTATGAGCAAAGCTGAAGTTTGCATACCCGATAGTGGTACAACGCACACTATCCTCCGAGATAAAAGATATTTCTTGGAACTAAAACCAACAAAAACAACGGTGAATACAATATCAGGTCCTGTAGACTTGATTAAAGGATGTGGTAAAGCACAATTTTTGTTACCTAATGGTACAAAATTTTTGATCAATGATGCTTTATATTCACCACAATCGAAAAGAAATTTGTTGAGTTTTAATGATATATATTCCCATGGGTATGATACTCAAACAATGAATGAAGGGAATGAGAAATATATGTGTCTTACCACATATAAATCAGGAAAGAAATATGTGATTGAAAAACTACCAATGCTCCCTACTGGATTGCATTATACACATATACGTCCCATTGAATCAAACATGGTAATTGATAATTCTTCAATATTAACCAATTGGCATGATCGATTAGGACATCCTGGTTCAACAATGATGCGAAGAATTATAGAAAATACACATGGTCATCCATTGAAAGACCAGAAGATCTTTCAGAATAATAAGTTTCAATGTAAAGCATGTTCTCTTGGAAAACTTATTATAAGACCATCACCAGCCAAAATCCAAACTGAATCACCAATGTTTCTTGAACGTATTCAGGGTGATATTTGTGGACCAATCCATCCACCATGTGGACCATTCAGATACTTTATGGTATTGATTGATGCCTCCAGCAGATGGTCACATGTATGTTTATTGTCAACTCGAAATGTTGCATTTGCAAGATTACTTGCTCAAATAATAAAATTGAGGAATCAATTTCCCGATTATACAATCAAGAAAATTAGACTTGATAATGCTGGTGAATTTACTTCCCAGACTTTCAATGATTATTGTATGTCTATGGGAATCATTGTTGAGCATCCTGTTGCTCATGTACATACTCAAAATGGATTGGCTGAATCATTGATTAAACGTCTGCAAATGATTGCTAGACCAATGATTATGAAAACAAAGCTCCCTATTTCTATATGGGGACATGCAATTTTACATGCTGCTTCATTAATTCGCATCAGACCAAGTGCATATCATAAATACTCCCCATTGCAGCTTGCATTTGGTAAAGAACCAGACATTTCTCATCTGAGAATTTTTGGATGTATGGTGTATGTGCCTATTGCACCACCTCAACGAAAGAAAATGGGACCTCAAAGAAAGATTGGAATTTATATTGGTTATGATAGTCCATCGATCATTCGATATCTTGAACCACAGACAGGCGACGTGTTCACAGCACGTTTTGCTGATTGTCATTTTAATGAGGAAATCTTCCCAATGTTAGGGGGAGAACAGAAACATACCGAAAAAGAAATTACATGGTATGTATCATCATTGTTACATCTGGATCCAAGAACAAAACAATGTGAAAAAGATGTACAGCAAATTGTGCACTTGCAAAGAATAGCAAATCAAATACCAGATGCATTTGCAGACACAAAAGGGGTAACTAAATCATATATACATGCTGCAAATGCCCCTGCTCGAATTGAAATTCCGAAGAAACAAATTGAAGATAGTCATGATGTCATTAAACGCCTGAAGCGTGGAAGGCCAGTTGGTTCCAAGGATAAAAATCCTCGAAAAAGAAAATTCATAGAGAAACACAATGATCACAAAATAGAGAATGATGTTCCTGAAGAAACACATAATGATCACAAAATAGAGAATGATGTTCCTGAAGAAACACATGATGATGAAAATGTTTTGTCAGAACCACAAACTGACGAGAATCATGAAATCTCTATCAATTATATTAATACTGGAAAAATATGGAACCGAAAAGATATAGAAGAAATTGATGATATATTTTCTTATAATGTGGCAATCGACATCATAAATGATAATGAAGATCATGAACCAAAATCTTTTGGTGAATGTAAAAATCGGCAGGATTGGATAAAATGGAAAGATGCCATCCAGGTTGAATTGGATTCGCTAAATAAACGTAATGTTTTTGGACCTATAGTCCTTACACCTGAAGGTGTAAAACCTGTTGGATACAAATGGGTTTTTATTCGAAAGCGAAATGAGAAAAATGAAATAGTAAGATATAAAGCTCGACTTGTTGCACAAGGTTTTTCTCAAAGGCCTGGAATTGATTATGAAGAAACGTATTCTCCTGTGATGGATGCAATTACGTTTCGGTATTTGATTAGCTTGGCAGTATCTGAAAATTTAGAAATGCGTCTTATGGATGTTGTTACAGCCTACTTATATGGATCACTTGATAGTAATATATATATGAAAATCCCTGAAGGATTTAAGATGCCTGAAGCACAAAGTTCAAAACCCAGAGAATGTTATTCTGTGAAATTACTAAGATCATTATATGGGTTGAAGCAATCCGGCAGAATGTGGTATAATAGGCTAAGTGATCACTTGATGAAAAAGGGATATGTAAATAATTCAATATGCCCTTGTGTTTTCATTAAGAAAACAACATCCGGATGCGTAATTATTGCTGTATATGTTGATGATTTAAACATCATTGGAACAAATAAGGAAATTCAAGAAGTTGTGTCATACTTGAAAGAAGAATTTGAAATGAAGGATCTTGGAAAAACCAAGTATTGTCTGGGTTTACAAATTGAACAAAAAGAATGTGGAATATTTGTTCACCAGACAAATTATACAGAAAAGATCCTTAAACGTTTTAATATGGACAAATCAAATCCTTTAAGTACTCCAATGGTTGTTAGATCATTAAACATAGAAAAGGATCCATTCCGTCCATGTGAAGATGATGAAGATATTCTTGGTCCAGAAGTACCATATCTAAGTGCTATCGGTGCCCTTATGTATCTTACAAATTGTACAAGGCCTGATATATCTTTTGCCGTAAATTTATTGGCAAGATTTAGCACATATCCAACAAAGAGACATTGGAACGGAATTAAACATATATTCCGTTATCTACGAGGAACGACAGACTTGGGACTTTTGTATTCAAAAGATGCTAATCCAAGTATAATTGGTTATGCCGATGCTGGATACTTATCTGATCCACACAAAGCACGTTCTCAAACTGGATATGTATTTACTCGTGGAGGCACTGCAATTTCTTGGCGTTCACAGAAACAAACACTTGTAACAACTTCATCAAATCATGCCGAGATTATTGCACTACATGAAGCAAGCCGTGAATGTGTGTGGTTAAAATCAATGACTCAACATATCCAAATCTCATGCGGATTATCATTCGACGAGAAGCCTGTGATACTATATGAAGATAATGCTGCATGTGTTGCTCAAATGAAAGAAGGATACATAAAAAGCGACAGAACTAAACATATTCCTCCTAAGTTCTTCGCATTCACCAAGGAGCTTGAGAAGAATAAATGTATTGATGTTCGTCACATTCAATCAAGTGAAAACTCATCAGATCTCTTCACAAAGGCACTTCCTACGACAATATTCAGAAAGCACATATATAATATTGGGATGCGCAATCTACGAAATTTGTGAAGAATTGTTCGTGTCAACATGAGGGGGAGTTTACGTGACTGCACTCTTTTTCCCTTACTATGGTTTTTATCCCAATGGGTTTTTCCTAGTAAGGTTTTTAACGAGGCAGTATAAAAACACGTAATGTATACAATCATTATGATCATCATCACAAGGGGGAGTGTTGAAAAATTATTTAAAAATGTGTTAAATATTTGTGTTGAAAATGTGAATGTTGAATGTTGAAAATTAGGTAAAATTAGGTGTTGAATATTGAAAATTAGTGTGTGATGATGTAGGTAATGATGTATTTTATTTTTGGATTATTTGTAAAAATTTTCTATAAATAGATCTCTCATTTGTGAAGAAAATCACAATTGAGTTGAGAGAAAAATATTATAAAGTGTGTAGTGTGATAATTTTGAGAGTTTGAGATTTTTACTTTTTTACCGTAAATTTTTACTTTTTCACAACATTTACAATAATGTTGTAAAATATTTAACGTGACACACTAATGCAGTAATGCTATAATCTTTACTGTCACACTTTTAAGATAAAATTCGATTACTGATGATGTCAGGGTGAATCGGGTGAGTTAGGTCAGGACAATCTACCGAATCTGATAAGAGTTTGTTTAGGAAAATGAGCAAAGATATATGTCTTGTGGTGAAGGTATATCTTTGTATAACATGGCTGCAACCTTGACCTGCGAACAAGAAGATGAACTCGAGAATGGATGTCGGAGAAGTGTCCGGCGTGACCACTTCGATGCTTAAGTCAGCAAGTTGATGGTGAATGATAAAAGCTATATATGTGAAATGCTAAGAGTTCCGAATTTCAGAATCCAGACTCTCCTAAATGAGATGCATACCGACTATTTTTAGGAAGAAATCCCATGATTACCTTGTTTTCAGTGTACACCTTCTAATTATAGTAAAATGGCTGCTCATACCCTACTTCTGATGACTTCTTTGACACGCCAAACACTTGTAGTTCTAACAGTAATTATTACCAAACATAAGGCAACCCATACTGATGCACTCGAGTGAGATGCGCTTCTCGAGATAACCAGGGTAGAAAGTTCACGAGAGCTTGCATGAGAGCCCGAGCGTCTGGTAGCCCGGGTAGAAGATCGATATCTCGGGCACTCATCTGCCCGACTTCTAAAGAAATAATCATGCATATTGACTTTGATTCGGACTATATATCTAGGGTTATCCATGACCCGTGCTATTATGAGATAGCATCAGTTACTAATTCATAAAGAGATATAATTGGATAGATTTTTTTTATGATATAACAATTATCTTCTTTTTTATGATTTACCAACTAATTTTTCTTCGTTTTTCACCACGATCGACTCGGGTTCTGCCAATATGGATATTTGCATTCAATATATCTTCAGTCAAATATTGAATCTTGCACAGAGAAGAGTCTCTTTTGTAAATAATTCTCAACTGAGCAGAAATAATGAGCTTCTCTATTGGATTTTTCGAGGCTTGCTGGTGCAGTAATGTGGGCATTTCTGCACGAGTAACAATCACAGATGGTGTCAAAGTTGTTGCAGAGGCAGCAAAAGAGAGTTGGCGATGGCTTTAGCATCATTCACAAGATTAAAAAAAGACCAGAATACTGACCGAAAAGGTTGAGAAATACAACTGACAATAAATTTTTTTATTGTTTGAATACTTGTCGAAACTTGGATGGTTACGAATGAAGTGAGCACCCGTATTTATACCACTCAATCTATGAATGAATGGCTAAGATCGAACTAAGCCTAGGGTGGAGATTAAATATGGGGAGCAGGAGGGCGCACGAGCTGAGGAGAAATTCGGGTGTCAGAGTGACCCTCCATCGGCGCAGGATTCTCAACCGGAGATGACAACCAACTGATATCATACAACACAATATACCAATCCGAACACTCTTCCTTATTACCGATACTCTCCCCCACTAAAAATATCTCGTTGTATTCACTTTCCATGCCAAGGTGATTGTCAGTATAATTTATTTATTTTGTGAATTTTAGCTTAGAATAATACTAAAAGTACAACTAATATATGATAACGTCAGGTATATACTCGGCCAGATTTAGCTCATTCTGTAGGTACAGTGAGTAGATTCCTTTCAATATCGGGAAAGGAATATTGGGCTGCAGTAAAATGGATATTCAGATATCTACAAGGCATCTCTAAACATAGATTGAGTTTTGAGAATCTAGACTTGAGTTTATAGGCTACACAAATGCAGACATGGTAGGAGATGTTGACTCGCGAAAGTCAACATCAGGATACCTGATTACATTTGCAGGGAGAGCTGTGTCATCGCAGTCAAAGTTGATAAAATGTGTATCATTGCCAACCACTGGAGCGGAGTTCATTGCAGCAACTGAGATGCAAGGAGTTGTTATGGATGAAACATTTTTTGGAGAAATTAAGTTTTGTGCAAGATCAATACATGTTGTTCTGTGACAGTCATAGTACAATTTATCTTAGAAAGAATCTTTCAATGCATTCAAGATCAAAGTATATTAATGTTCACTATCATTGGATACGAGATATATTAGAGAATAAATTGTTAAAGCTTGAGAAGATTCACGGTGATGAAAACAAATCAGATATGATGACCAAGACATTGCCGAAATAGAAGTTGAAATGCTGCAAAGCTGTTGCAGCTCATCGAATTCACAAAATGTGCTTGAGGGGGAGAATTGCTAATATTCAAATCACCATTATGAAATTCAACAATACACTTCGACAAATAGTTAACATATAATGTGAGTTAGTATAAAATGATTGGTTTGTTTATGTAAGCAATAATGTTTTATTTTTTGTTTTCTTTCCTAAACTTCATCTTTAAAAACAATATTTTTTCATTTCAAAATCACATCAGAAAACACAAAATCCTCTTATCTACGAGAACAAGTGTAAAAATGAAAATGATTATATAATATGAGATTTCTCAAGGAGTATTTATCCTTGGAATGAATAGAATTAATAGAAAGAAAATGAGTGTTTATCCTTTTTATAAAACAAACTATTCGTATGGAAAATATGTATTAGTTAAATCATGAGAAAAATGGCTTCTAGAGTCTGTGATTTTGATCTTCCAATGACCATCAGGATAACTTCCATTCCTAGCCATTTCTCTGTACATTCTCACATTGGCCTCCATTTGAGGACTCAACTCACAATGACTCCTAAGTTCAGCCGGCATTTCGTCGTAAATTCGCCACCATATCCCATGCGCGGAGTCACTACCGAAACGTTGATTTTCGAGTACATCCCAGTTACAATCATAATCTTTATAGCACATCCATGGCTTCAATCCTAAGTAATGCAAAGCATAAGCATCGGCAGGGATGTCTCGATTCCCATCTAAGATCGCGATGAAATCCTTGAGAAAATTCAGCTTAGTTGGCAACCTATGCCACCACATGAACATTTCATTAAGAAATCCTTGATCCCCTCCATTGTAAGATACTACTCTATACCTTTGCTTCATTAACGTCTCGAACGTGCAAGTGGATGGCTCGATCAACATGAATCCGGAGTTGAAAACATGCCTGCTGTTCCCAGAAGCAGATAGTTGAGGATACGCGAAGAACCCGTCGGTGTTGCGTAGGATGATGAAGTCAGAATCAATGAAGATTAGCTTGTCATATTCCACAAGTTGCCATATCCTGAGTTTGCTGTAGTTCCATTCATTATATGTTCCTTTCTGCGCATAAGGGCTGTGTATTCTTTGAATGTGCTTGATTTTCCATCCTGCTGATTTTAGGTTTTCTAAAGATTTCTTGGAAATGAAATCATCAACTAGGAGGATTAGGTCTCTTGTTGTGTTGGATTTGATTATACTTTGGGCTAAAGTTATTGCACCACAGACATAATCTTCCGATGAATGAATCACACTTACATATGCTTCTTTGGGATTGTGGGATGCTGTCCAGACATCTGAAACGTCGTACGAGGAGATACATTGAACTTGTGAATGTTCATGACGTAAATAGCAAGTGCATGGGAAGATAAAATATCATGCCCAAAAGAAAAAAAATATTACCTGGTTTTAGGTATGGAGGGGCAAGCTGACATGAACCAACGGGCATGAGCACCTTTTGTTGTAACCTTCTCAAATCAGGCTTATAAATCCAATAATTATCTTCATGCCACAAGAGATCATCACATCTAAATATCTCCAACAAAGGACCACAAGATCCAATAAACACTACAAAAACTTGCCCATTTTTCTTCCTCACACTTCTGACCAGCAAGTTGGCCACAACTAAATTCACTTGCAACCTTAAAACATCCTCGAATGTTTTGCTATGTTTCCCTCCTCCACAAGGAACGTTAGCCACAACCAAATCCAAGTCTCTGTATTCTTCGAAACTCGGCATCGGAATCTCCGGACAATCTAGTGAGTCCCATGGCAAACTTTCATCAATCCATTGAGGAAATAAGTCGCTCCATTTTATATTCTTGGAAATTTTCTCAAAATGCACATCGACCATGTCCGCTTCTTGATCTCCATATGTTGTTTTTTTGCCTATTGAAGGATTCGTAGTATGAACTAACCCGATTTTCATTCTTTTGTTATCCATTTTTCTTGACACGATCTGGTACCATCTTGGTTTTCTATTACTTGTAGGAAAGGTCAAATTTAAGGAATTATTTTTTGGTTGGTCTAAACAATTTTGATGAATTCTTTCATGGTATAGAATGATCAGAAAGATTAGGGATAGTGACAATGTGAAGAGAGAAAAATTAAAGAACTTTATTCGTGTCATTTTTTGTAGTGTATATGATACGTACAAGGCTTTAAACTTGTGGGTGAATCTTGTGTGAAAAGGTTTGAAGTATATATTTATGCATGAGATTAATTTGTTCGTGTGTACTATGTTTGTTTGCAAAGCCATGTGAAGTGTATGCCAAATATTTTATCCAATTCCCAAAATGGAAATCAGAATTGTCTTCCTATGTCAACAAATATTCACAATTAATGAAGGATAAAATCAATTAATATAGAAGAATTTTAACCAAGACAATGTATCTTTTCGGGATCTTCTTAATTATAAGTTATTAGGATACTAACAAATATATTATATTCATGCACATAATGTCGATTTAGAATTCATAAAGCGGATAAGCATGTTAATACCATATTCAAACAGATTTGTTCATTCTATCATATCCTAATGTCGCATTTTATGAGTATGTCTCTTGTGAGACAGTCTCACGAATCTTTATCTATGAGACGGATCAATTATACCGATATTCACAATAAAAAATAATACTATTAACATAAAAAATAATACTTTTTCATAGATGACCCAAAAAAGATATATATCTCACAAAATACGACCTGTAAGACCGTCACACACAAGTTTTTACCTTACTTTTAAATATAATACAATACTTGGACTCGAGAGTCGAGCGAAAATACATGTTTAGATTAAGGGCCACCACCCTATTCAAACAATAATTTCGAGTTTGAAACCCATTAATTGTTTTGAAAACAAAAGGAAAGTTTTTACTTAGGAAATGATTTTTCTTTCTCGAATCTTCATAAGATCAAAATGGGACACAAATCAATGAATATTCTTTCATTTATGCATGACTTATTCCCCCTCTTGAAATGTTGAAGATTGTGTTTCTTGAAACAGGCTAGAGTAGATGAATGAAAACTATTAGATAATAGCTATTTTCTTGCAATAGAACAGCTCATATCTACACTACAGGGTAGAGGCAATTAAAAATTTTCCTTTCTGAGGAGAAAAAAAGTTGGCTCAATACCACTGGAAAAAGATAAAAATATGAAATTCGCAGACAAGCTCGAGAAAAAGTTGATAAAACCAAACTGAAAGTGTGCATGATTTAGTTTGATAATAATTTTGATATGACAAGACCAAATAAGCACGAATTAAACTGGAGTGGTTCAAAAAGAACCACACCCCCTACTCTAAAATAAAAAATAAAAACCAACCTACCTACAAAAAACATAGTCAATCGATCATAACCAGATATTTTCTTTCCTAACTAGATGAATTCCTTCTTGCAGCATAAACACGATAGGCAGCCAACCCGACTACAGCCACAGCAGCTCCGACTGTAAGATTGATAAACTCAGTAACAGTATGATGAATAAAATGTGCAAGTGCACTTCAGAATTTTAAACGCCGTGAAGAAGAAATTGAACAACAAATGAATATTACAATCATAAAGGCCATATCACAATCCAGAAAACAAGTAAATCGTTTATTCGAAACTCCCTTAATGCATCCCACAACTTATGACATGTCCCAGCCCCTCTCAAACTAGGATCAAACAACTGATGAAAATTCGTAAACCCATCAGTCGGGCGACACAGAATGGTTGTCAGTCATTAAAACTATGTTCGCATTCTCTGTCATTCTCCTTCAATTGGATCATTCAGTTAAAAATCATTTTCAAAATATGCAAAGTGTGAAAATAAAGCGCAACATTGCAACACATGAAAACATTTTGTAAGAAAGTTTATGATTGTCTGAAATGTAACAGAATGAAGGTTCCCATAAATTGTGAAAAGCACAAAAGAAACATAGGCGGCATCCGGTTGGGCTCCCGATCTGACTCAACACCAAATTTTAACAAACAAACTCAAAATGATTTTGAAATACTGTATGGAAATCAATATTGGAAGTTGATGTGATCTGCAAAGAGAGATATAATGTAATGATTACATGGAAAAAGTAAAATAGTATAATAACTACTATAACTGCTCCAAATAAGACATAGTTGTTCAAGTTTTATATTTTTTATAGTTGTATTGAAATATAAATGAACCTGTAGAGAAAATATTTGAGAAAAGAAACATGGAGGGAGATGTTTGAAATTTGTAGCCAACAATGGTTGGCTCTGGAGTTCAACCAAAAAAAGAGCCATAATTCTCTAGACCAAGATACCTGAGACAAACACAAGGGACCGGTTAATCATCTTGTGATACTGCTTACGGCTTTTCCCTGCTACCGTCTCAGGAATGCTCAAATGAGGGTGTTCTGCTGCCCTCACAATCCTCTGAAATATGTTACTCAAATCTCCCAGCTTTGTGCTCAGGGGTATAGGTGCCTCTACTCCCATATCTTGGCTTACCTTTGAAGAGAAAAAGAAAGAAAAGAAAAATTATCAGCTTCAGAAGGAAGAAACCATATTCAGAGCAAAATAACAATTTAAATGTGCACTAGTCCAGATGCGCAGCTCTTCTTCCCACATCAGAAAAAACAATCAAGAAAATAGCTCCCATATGGTGGACACTAATAGAGGCAAGCAAGTGAGATTACACGTATTCCACCGTCCATACTAGCACTTAGGCTGTTAATCCGTCCATATAGCTAAATCCATGACTTCTAAAGAAACTCAGTTTTTACAACTTGAGCCATACTAGAGGAATCAATGATAACATTTGCTAGAACCAATAGCTCAGGGAAAAACACTTTCTTGATTTGTTGCCAACAAACACCACGGATAGAGAAAAGAAGAGAACTTTGGGTCAACACTGAACATATTTTACAAAATACTGGTTATAGATTCCATGGTTTACTACACAAATGAAGCCATTCAAATTTCATATATTATGCAGAGTACAAGCTCTACAAATAGACAACGCCCAATAGAAACAAAGAGGGTTGAATTT
Organism: Primulina huaijiensis; assembly: GCF_012295235.1. Classification (NCBI taxonomy): domain Eukaryota; kingdom Viridiplantae; phylum Streptophyta; class Magnoliopsida; order Lamiales; family Gesneriaceae; genus Primulina; species Primulina huaijiensis. The sequence goes on along the minus strand of NC_133314.1, from coordinate 18,464,498 downwards.
GAACTCAATTTATGCTCATTCTACACAATATTACCCTTGTAGAATCTTGAATCTCTGTCAAATAGGGGTCAAGGTCATCCTTAGCAGCCACAATTAGGCAAGGCACCTCATACCCAGTAGCTTCCCCTTGACCAGCGACCTCCACAAGCATCTCAGTGGCTTTCTCCCAGGAAGGTTCACTAGAACTACAGAGGAAAGATCACATATTAACATTGAACTATTGAAGAAAATAGCTGTTTGAAAAAGGGAAAAAAGGAGCAGCAATGTTAAGATAAAAGAAAAAACAGTAAACTTGTGTGCTAATAAATGGGCGACTCTGGTTGATTGTCAATATTAGGGTACAAAGCAAATCAAGAAACTGGAGGCTTTTCCAACTTGTTCGAATAAAGCACAAGTGCAAATCAATTATGGAGTTCAAATCAATTCAACTTTCCATGTTCAACTTGAGGGGCATTGTACAGATCAAAAAATATATTTTGAATTACATCATATCATTCACATTATATAATTGTGATTTAGTTATAGTAGGAAATTTCATTCTACCCCTTGGGTAATAGCCCAGAGTGCATCCAAAGGTGGACGTGTATCTGGTTATAGTATTTATATTGATATAATTGTAATTTAGTTGTAGTCTTCACTATTCATATCAATAGTCGCAGTATTCATATCAATATATTTTAACATACGTATAAAGGTGATGGTTATAACATAAACCAAGAGAGATTGATAGATTTTAAACCTGCGTGCATTTATTGTATAATGAACATAGATCTCTGTGGTTGAATCACGTAAAACCTATAATGCTTTCTTCGCTATAGTATTATTATTAAATATTCAACATGGCATCATAAAAGAAATCCCCATCTCGGGTTTTTTTCATGTGTTGTCAGAAAAATCTATCCATGTAGGAAAAAATAAGGACAATACAGCAATACGAACAAAATAACTGTCAGGACCAATTACTGAATAGCATATAAGAACCATGGTTCTGACTGCCTGATTGTCATGGTTACAAGTTGAACAACCCATAATTTTACTGTCTACAGGTTCGATTAATCCTTTTGAATGCAAAAGTAAGAAGACCATGTTGCTACTCGGTGAAAGGTCTCAACCTGCCTGCACAGTGTCTCTCTAGCTATGAACACAACATTGCGCAATTTTTTTGAAGACACTTCTGTTCAAGTTGAATGCTTAAAACATGATTCTATGTTCAACTAGAGAGGGAGCGTTGGAAATAAAAAAGAATCATGAAATAAATTTGTAGTTTAGTTATAGTAAATATTTCCTACCACGTTTATTTTAATCAATTTTCAACTATGCGTAGAAGGCATGATTTTTAATCCAAATCAAGAGAGGTTAATAAAGTTCTGGTCCTCTAATGGCACGGGTGTAGGTTTCATGGCAAAGCCACGTAAAACCTTTGTTGTATCGTGTTCTTGATTCATTATATTTGTGTTCTTCCAAATTCAAAATTTATATTTTACTATCTATTCCTCTGAGTAAAATCTTTTGTTGGTTCCGATAACTAAAGATTTATATTTTGCTGCTTGTTTTTTTGTTTTCCATTTTTCCATGTTGAAATCTATGAGCTAGTGTTTTGATTCCTCTTTTTGACAGTACCGAGAAAGTGACAAATGGAATTTAACATGCCAGTAGAAAGAAAGCCAAGCACAAACTTAATATGATTTAGTCCAGCACAAGCTCAAATTAAGCTTAAATTTTCAACAACATTTAATTCAAACTCAAGTTAGAACTCTATAATACAACTAATAATCAACCGACTTGGCTAGTCTAGTAACCCTAATCAATAAAAAAATGTATGAAGTTAAGGAAGAAATTCTGGGATGAGCTAACTGATATGAAATTACAACATACAAAAGACCACCCAAAGAAGTAAAATGATGTATTTTTAACTCATCAATATCTTCAGGGTGCACCATTATTACTTTTTCGCCCTATCAGATGTCCAAAATCACATTCATTTCAGACTACTAGCACACAACCAGAACTCTATATACAACATGCAATTGTCAGCAAGAATATAAAAGAAGCCAGGAAATGGAAGATACAATTTTTTAACATTTAAATTTATATTCTTGCTCGCCTGTGTATTTTGACCTTAAATTTTTGGGATGCTTTACATAACATTTCTGAAACCGAGTTCAAACTACAAAAAGCTGAGGAACGAACAATGTACAAAACCATTCACGACAAGGGTTTGTGTCATAACCCATAGGTAAAAACTATAATTCATGCTATTGTATACGAGATACTGCTCCAGTAGTCAGTAGATTTAGTGTACATTGCTAACAGCGAAAGTACTCTAACAGAAAACATGAGTGGCCATGGGAAACAAAATGGAATATGATTTCTGATGTTAAAAAGGAAAAAAGGTGTCCAAATTTCCACGACACAAAGGCAGTTTTCTGGGACATTTCATCAAGATATTTCTGGTACCAGTGAAAGAAGAAATCCGCTACCTGTCATGTACAAATACTGCAACATCACAAGCTGCCAGGGAATCCTTTGCAGTTAGTAAAATTTTCACTCCTTCCTCTGGAATCTCTCGTAATACAAGGATTTTTTTGAGTCCCTGCCAACATAAAAATCGTAGCTTCTTCAAAAATCCAAGTATCTCCAGCACACGAAATTAGACTAACACATCCCACACTTATCAATCAAAAAGGAGCACAGAATGCATTCTCATGCCATATTCGGACTTCAGGAGACAAAAACAAAACCTTCTTAAGGAGGCCCCAGTCAATGGACCATAAAATAAATTCTTAAAAGTGTCAAATATTTCCACCAAGAGGTACAAGGCTCAAACGAAAACACTCAAAATAAATTTGGGATCATTTTCTTCTGTTATATTCGGATAAAAGAGAAAAATTTATGATGTAGCACCCAAGAAATCAGTATGACACTAGCATCATCAACTCACAAGCGCTTTTCTCCGATGTAATGTTCTGATTTCAATAAGCAGCTATTAATATCCTTACTTTTCAGTTAGAGTAAAATTCACATTTTTCCTCATGCAACTATTGTTTATCCACCTGCCAAGGTTTTCAAATCTCACTGTGAAAATCTATATAAAATTTTGATTGTACAATATAATATGTTTCAAAGCTTGCGCAGGTCGAAACTATCAAGTTACCTTGTTTTATATTTCAATGAATCATTTCTAAGAAATGACAAGATGTGACATACCGATGGTAGATCAACCACATTAACAGCATATCTGTCACTGGTGGTGGAAACATACTCTTCAGGGAAAGGCCTACAAAGAAAACAAATTCATAGCGACTAGCGGAATAATCGCATCTTGTCGACTAAAAATGCAACAAAATTAATCCTCATATAAAAGTTGTATATTCGGTGAAGACAAAACTTACTTTCCAATAAAAGAACTCAACAAAGCAGATTTCCCTGCTTCCTTTGGCCCAAAAACATAACACAAATGAACATTTCTTTCTGCTTGCTGCTTCTTACGATCTAATCGTCTTCTCCGAGTTACTCGCATGGCAGATGAAGGATCACCACCATATCCAATATATATAAGTGTCTCGATGCAATGAATTGGGTCCAGAAGCATCATAAGTGCCCACTGCAAACTTGTACGTCATTGTCAGCAAGCTTTAGCATTATTTTTACTAGTGAAAGTACATGATAGAAATTATTAAACAGACATACTAAGTAATTTAACAAATAAACATCAATAGCCATTATCACATAGAATACACTAGGTTAATTTTGCGAATAATAACAGAAAGAAGATATCAAGCAAGCATGAAGAAGAAGCTCAAACATGTGTTGATCATAATGCACTTTGTGTCACACCATAATAGCTGAAAAATAACAGACCACAATTGGAGCAGCTTATAAGGGTGAGGTGAAAGTTGAATATTGTAGTCAGAAATCAGAACCTGAGCCTAGAGTTGACAACACATACTTAAGACCAGGGGCAGATGAAACATAGTTTGTAAAAGCTAGGGAAAAGATAATTCAAACCTCTAATTCTTTTTCTTAACAGAAGCTGTCATAAATTTTCTAGAGTTTGGAGGTGGCAGGGATAGGATGTATTCAGTAAAATGCATGAACACAAAAGATATCACGTATTTTCCTCTTTCAACTAGGCTTATGAAATAAAGAATGCTTATGAAGGCCAGGCAGCTAAAAATAGCGAAATTGAAATGAAAAACATGGGCAATCAAAAACTTCAAGTGCAATGATTGAATTTCACACACCGTTGCCAAAAATCCATCCAGATATAACCATCCCAAAGCAGTCTTCTCTGAAGCATCCTCATATGGAGCTTTGTTCCAAGGACTAATTTCCAAAGAAGAAAAGGAAATGTTAGGGCAAGCGAAAAAGATAGGTTGTGTAACCCAACAAAATAGATGCATACAAACTTTCCAGTGGTCAAAATTCAAGATTGATCTAGCAAAAAAAAAATAAAATTGTGTAACCCAGCAAAACAGATGCATAAAAACTTTCCATTGGTCAAAATTCAAGATTGGTCAAAGGTTATGTGCAGAAGTCATTACAAGCCTACCGTTGCACCTAATCCACTGAACAATGCATTTTTTTAAGGGAAAAGTTAAGGTTGATGTAGGAAAATCCTCAGAAGGAAAAAGGCTTGGAAAGTAAACCCAAACTGCTTCGCAGAACATGACTCGATGACTTATCCATTAAAAGAAACAAAAAGTCATTAACAGTCAAGCCTGCAGTTATACGAGAGAATTTCTAACAGGGAAACAAAGAAATAGTTGTTTGTAGTTGTCCTTGGAGTGTCTAAATACATTAAAGAAACAAATATCAAACGGAGATGTAAAATGGTCACTCTAAATCATCTTAAGCCAACAACAAATTCTTAAAACCAATTTAAAATTAGTGTGTCACAGTTCTTTCCATGTCACCTAATCCTCGAATGAGTATTTTCCCCCCACTATCTTGGAGAATGGATGCTGTAAGCTATTCTGTTTGAGTTAATTATCTAAAAAACAAAGCTACATATGAATAACTGGCTCGTGCAATAAAAGTAGAAGAGCATCTATATTCGAGAATTTTAATGGGCTCTTGGGTAGTCTTTAGCAGATGTATCTCAAAAATCCAAACCAATCTATGAGTCTGAACCCACTTGTTGATAATTAACTCGACCTTGAGTAAAACGACATAGATGTAAATGTATCAAAAATTTCCCTTCTCATTTTAGCAGTTCATCACAGATATCAAAACTGTTCGATAGATTCATTTAAATATGATCTCCAAAACATCTGTAGTAAAAAGGGACCAATTTGTGGAAGTAACAAAATGTGAAGATGCCAAACAAAAATCCATTACTTTTCAGGCGCAGTAGAAAACAAATCTTCAAGCTCGGCAGATCGAAGAGCTCCATCCTTTAGAACATAGAAACAAAAAATCATGTTAACGTACAGCATGAAATAAGAATTTAATAACAAGCAATTGAATCACATTGATGATTGTAAGCAAATAGTGCAGATTGGAGCACCTTAAAAATAATGAATACCTAAGCATACCATGGAAATGACGACTAAATTACGTCTGGTTGAGAAACAATTGTGAGGCAAGTAAGGTGGCTGGAGTTGGAAAAGAAGCCGAAAGTGGAAAAGGACACAAGAGGTTCAATGGGACTTTACGAAGGGAAATGTATAGATTACATAGTGGTATAAACTACGAGAGAGGCTCAACTTCAAAGGGTGCCAATGTCTTCCCATGAAAATTTGCTCATGGAATATAAGAGGCGGAGGGGGAGTGAGAAGGAGACAATTGGTTAGGAAAATCATTCGCAACGAAAAACCAGATATTGTGGCTATTTTGGAGACAAAAATCGAAAAGGTGGACAGAAAGTTTGTTGCTAGCGTTTGGAAATCAAGATTTGTCGATTGGGTTTGCCTGCCATCAATTGGAAGATCTGGGGGAATTCTTGTGACGTGGGATCCAAGAGTGGTATTAGTCAACAATAATTTGATTGGGGAGTTTTCGGTATCAATTGAAATCAGTCGGAATGATGGCATAACTTGGTGGTTCACAGCTGTTTACGGACCTGTTAAGCCGAGGGTGAGAGAATTTTTCTGGGATGAATTGGCCGGACTGAAATCGATTTGTGGGGATAATTGGTGTCTAGGAGGTGACTTTAATGTTGTAAGGAATTCAGGTGAAAAACTGAATAGCCATTCGATAACCACAAGCATGTCTTGCTTTGATGCTTTGATAGAAGAGTTGCAGCTCATAGATCCACCACTGTTGAATGCCAAGTTCACATGGTCAAATTTTAGATCGATACCGATTTGTTGTCGCTTGGACATATTCCTTTTCTCGGGGGGTTGGACGAATTTATTCCCCAATTATTGACAAACAGTGTTACCAAGAATCACATCGGACCATTGCCCTATTCTGATTGATACTGCTAAGTTGAGTTGGGGTCCAACTCCTTTCAGATTTGAGAATGCTTGGTTATCACATAGAAAATTCAAAGATCTAGTCAGGACATGGTGGACCAAGGGAGGATTTGAAGGGTGGGAAGGATACAAATTTAGGCAAAAACTGAAAGAGATCAAAACAGAAGCTTGCAAATGGAATAGAGAAGTGTTTGGGGATGTGGGTATCAGACTCAAAGAGTCAAGCAATAAGATTAAGCAGTTGGATGGGATTGAGGCAGAAGGAAGATGGTCGGAAGCTCTAAACATTGAAAGAAGGGAAGCAAGGAGTGAGTTGGAAAATGTGTCGTTTACAAATTTCCAAATTCAAAGCCAAAAAGCAAAAATTAGATGGCTCAAAGAAGGGGATCATAACTCAAAATTTTTTCACTCGTTACTGAGCAACAGAAGGAACAGAGCATTGATAGACAAAGTGGAATTGGACAATGGTACAGTGATAACCGAGGAAAAACAAATTAAACATGAGATCCTAAAATTTTACGGCCAACTATTTAGGAAACCTGCCGGGGAAGGGGAGACTTTTGACGACGTAGAGAGGGGTCTTAATGGGCTCGACTGGAGCCCTTTACAGAGAGGAGATGCTGATGAGCTGGAAAGAAATTTCGAAGAGGACGAGATTAAAAAGGCAGTGTTTGATTGTGACGGTTCAAAAGCTCCGGGACCGGATGGATTCACAATGGCTTTCTTTCAAAAAAACTGGGATACAGTGAGGATGGATTTATTAAAGGTCTTTGCTGAATTTTTTGAAGATGGAATTGTCAATGGAATTACAAATGAGACATATATATGTCTTATCACAAAGAAAAAAGATGCGCTGACATATTAAAGACTTCAGGCCAATCAGTTTGATCACGAGTCTCTACAAAATCACGGCTAAGGTCTTGACAAGTAGATTGAAGAGAGTTGTGAGTAACACCGTTGCGAAGAATCAGTGTGCTTTTATCAAAGGAAGACAAAAACTTGATTGTTGACTTATTGCGAATGAAGTTGTGGAAGAATATCGACGAAAGAAATTAAAAGGATGGGTGCTCAAAATTGATTTGGAAAAGGCGTATGACAACGTAGACTGGCGATTTTTAGACTTCGTGTTGGAAAAAAAGGGATTCGGTGAGAGATGGAGAAGGTGGATCAAGGAATGTGTTTCTAATGTGTCTTTCTCAATCTTTATTAATGGAAAGCCGCAAGGAAAGTTAAAAGGGGAGAGAGGTCTCAGACAGGGGGATCCATTATCACCGTTCTTATTCAACTTAGTAGTCGATGGGTTGGGGAGAATGGTAGACAAGGCATGGGCAGATCATGAGATCATGGGACTCGAAGTAGGGAAAGAAAAAATTGAAATAACGCATTTACAGTTTGCGGATGATATTCTGTTTTTCGCGAGATCAGAAAACGACGTGTTGGCAATACTAAACATTATAAAATTGTTTGGCAACAACTCTGGGTTGAAAATAAATTTGGGCAAAAGTGTTGTGCTTGGATTGAATTGTTCGGAAAAGGATGTAGATGATTTGGCAGCAAGTGTTGGGTGCAAAAAAGATAGTTGGCCTATTAAATATCTTGGGCTACCACTGGGAGGTAATCCAACTAAGAAGGATTTCTGGGAACCCGTGCTCTCGAAAATGTCAAAGAAATTAGCAAGCTGGAAAAAATCGTTTTTATCGAGAGGAGGTCGTCTCACTTTGATAAAGGCCGTGCTTTGTGCGATGTCATCCTATTTCATGTCCCTTTTCAAAGTGCCAATAGAGGTTGCCGGTAAAATGGAAAAAATGATGAGAGATTTTTTGTGGGATGGTAGTGACGGGGAAAACCATTGCCATGTCGTCGGATGGAAAAAAGTTTGTAAACCAAAGGAAAAAGGAGGTTTGGGATTGGGGAATGTTTGTCTCAGGAACAAGGTTCTTCTTGGCAAATGGTGGTGGAGAGGTTCAGTGGAAAGGGGATCGTTGTGGAAAAAAATAATTCATAGTTTATATGGGATACAGGAAAACAAGTGGGATTTGGGGTTGGCGGAGAAGGCAACTTTTAGAAGTCCTTGGAAGTGTATTTCTCGATCTTACCAGGCTTTTCATGAACTTATCAGGGGGGTGCCAAAACAGGGGAATATCATTCGTTTTTGGGAGGATGTCTGGGTGGGAGATAACTCGTTTAAAATAAGATTTCCAACTTTGTTTCGTATTTGTATTTCTAACAATAAACCGATTAGTCATTTCATTGAAGTTGTCAATAGTGCGGGTAATGTTTCTACCATTTGGGACGTTAGATTTAGAAGAGATCTCAGCGAGGATGAGGTTCTTGAGTTCAACAACTTGTTTCGAGTCTTAGAGAGTGTCAGATTAGAGATGGGTACTGAGGATGTTAGAGTTTGGAGGGGGGACCCTTCAGGTTTGTTCTCTGTTAGATCTTTTTATTGCTCTTTTTCCCTATTTCCATCTTTCCATTATTCGATTTCTTTAATACCATTTGGAAAGTACATGTCCCACAGAAGATTAAGATCTTCTCGTGAATCGTGGCCTTGGGGAAGTTGTTGGTGTTGCTTGTGTCGAGAGCACGAGGAGAATCAAGATCATATACTTCTACACTGCTCTTTCACCACAAGGATTTGGATTAGAGTTTGCAACGAGCTGGGAATACATTGGGTTATGCCGAGGCACGCTAAAGATCTCTTTCATCTCAATTCAGTGTGCATTTTCAACAAGAAATACAGTGAATTCTGGTACATGATCATTCACGGCATATTTTGGTCCATTTGGTTAGAGAGAAACCGTAGAATTTTTGAAGACAAATCGGATTCTGTTGATCAAGTATGGGAAAATATCAAATTTAGGGTTGCATCTTGGACAACTACCTTGCAAAAGTTCAACCATTTATGCGTTTCAGATTTAGTGAGGGACTTTAAATTTATTTGGTCATGAAAACTTTGTCTCCTTGTAATTCTGGTGTATTTTAAGGCTGTTGTTTGCTGTAATGCTGTCGTGGAATGCTCATCCACGTACAAATTGTATTGTCCAAGTATTATAATAAAATTAGTTTTCTATAAAAAAAAAACAATAACACGACACTGTCACAACTTTCTAAGATCAGCAAAACAAAGTTTGATGTTGGGGCCGAAATGCTCCTCAACATATCAAAAAGGGTGTCTTTATGTGTGTTTTAAAGTCATGGCTAAAAAAAACTCCCTTAGTCGCACCATCTGATAATCCCACTTCCACCAATTCACATGATAAACTTGTTGCCAGTTGCCACCACCTGTGAACTCCGTTATTTGTTATTTTTCTCCAAAATATGGTGTGGCTCAAAATCATCATCCCTATCCTGGTGACTCATCCTACACTCCCTGTACAGTGGATTAAAAAGAAACTAAAAAGACAAATAAATTTAACTAATCCCAAAAACCCTTTTGTTAGCTCCTACAGCGATGCCAACCACGCTCTAGTTTACTTCTCCTATTACGACCAAACCATCTCAGCTAAATATATCTCCTTCTCCAGCTGCTTGCTGTGGGCGACTAGATGGCATGTTTGAATCTTCTATGGCTGCAGATGATCATCATCCATCTTATTTGAATCTTCCATGGCTGCAGAAGATCATCATCCATCTTATTTGAATCTTGTACGAAGAGTATCACTCCCGAAAACCAAAATTTATATTCGAACCCATTTTATGTGACATAAAAAATAATGAACCAAATGTCAATTTTATATTTGGATTTGTACCACTCCAAAGACATCGCAATATCAACTGAAACATAATCATCTAACGCTTCAGAGTTAAAATTCTGGAATGAAAATATGATCAAAAAGTTGATGTAGCGGAACTTCATCTGTTGAGTTTGAAAAAATTCTTTAGTTTTGAATTTAAGTGCAATCGACACAGATAAGCTAATTGATGACGGATAATAGCTTTTTCCAATGATAAATCATCAATCCAGTCCCATTTTCCACATATAAATAATAAATAACATTTTGATATCTCAGTTCCAGACCTTTAAAAAGCACACTCAAATTGACTAGTGTTATATGAAACATTAACAAGGAACTGTTCCAAAGGAGACCAAACTGATCACATAAAGGACAATATCAAGCAATTAAAATAACTCAATACTAAAAAAATATATAAAATCAATAGTAATCAGAATATTATAGTTATATATAACTTAATTATGAGGGAAGAGACTTCACTTACACAATCAACACCGTATGTGAAGAAAAATCAGAAGATTACAGTTATATATAACCTAATCAGTACGAAGAGACTTCACTTACACAATCAACATCGTATGTGAAGAAAATTTTTTTGAGAAACTCCACAGCTTCGTTAGTCAGCTCCACACTCTACAAAGATGGGAATCAAGCATTAGAAAATAAAACAAAAAAAATACACTGCACAATAAAAATTATCTCAGAGGAACCATACAGGAGAGGCAATTCACAAAACCATGAACTCACAAGAAAAAGGAAATCAGAACGAGTCATCAGAACACATCAGAAAGTTGAACTTCAATTGGTGTTGGACTTGTGAAGGTTTATGAATCGATAAAAGTCACAGATCAATTGATAGGAACTTTAATAATATGATGATTTGTTTGCTGATTCCTAAATCCTAAGCAAACTTAGCTACAATGTTTATCATTCCTCGGGTGTGACAAACAATAGGAGAAGAAAATGTGTGGTCATAAGAATGCAACATATAGTTTCAATGCAGCCGATCGAAAGTCAATGCAACTAAAATTGCTGGAATTGGGAAAGCAAAACAACCTTAAGATTGTTTCCTCTTTGAAATCATGCATAAACAAGCATAAAGCAGAGATTGTATCCAAAAATGAAGTCTATCCCAATATAATTTAATTGATGTAAAAGTAGAAATACTAAAAACTAGGAAACTGATTAATTGGAAAAGAGGCTACTTTGGACTATAAAAAAGTAAAAATTCATCTCTTTAAATGAATATTGAATAACCTTCAATCGCAAACCCACCAAAGAGACTTCCGTTACTTATTACTATAAAAAAGACATACTTCATTACAAATGAAGCCTCGCAATAAATTTTCAAATTTCAAAAATCCCATCAACTCAGGAAGGACCTTTCAAGAATAATAAAAACTTTATATTTCATCTCAAAAGTTGGCCTTTGAAATTTCAACAGGAAATGCCATCGTAACCACATATTAGTAGATACTTCTGGGCTATAGTGTTCTGGGTGACAGTTCTCCAATCATAGGTTCAAGTTTGCTTATGAATGCCATACAGAAAAGAAAAAACAATGAACCATCTCACCAGGAATGACGACTCCACGTTCTATTGACACTGGATTCCACCAATCAATTTTTAAATAAAAAAGATGTTAAAATCACTTTCAATTTCCAAATGCGAACCCTTTTAAACAAAGGCATCACCAGGTTCTTTCATATTTTCACATGTGACCCATTGAAATTCATGCTAATATCTTACAATTAATACCTGGTCAGGATATCTCTTTATTGGAGGTGGCAACTGATCATCCCGGAGCTTAATTTCGTTGTTATATCCAAATTTTCTAAGGACGGTCCAGGTTGTCTCTAATCTTCCCTTCTCAATAAAAAGTGCATGGAGAAACAGGAAGCCAGTCAATGTAAGACCACGTTCATCGACACCTTCCGGCAATTTATCTCGTACAACTCTCTTAACTCCAACTATTTCAGACGGCTGCAGTGGAGCATTGAAACACTTCACCTGCACATTTACTACTTACATAATTTAACTTTCCATATGAAAAATATGAAACTTATACATGAAGCCATAAAGCTAGTTATCCTTAATCAGAAACAACAGTGAGACATATATAGAATTTCATGGTATCCAAAGAAATTGACCTGAAAATCATTTAACTCTGAATCACTGAGGGCCCCATCCCTGTCATTGTCACAAAGAATAAAAATCCTTTTCAAAGCCCTCACACATCTCGGCTTCAAAACTTGTTGTTCCTGATCAAACAGAGGGGCAGTCGGGTGCAGTACTGCTTTTTGTGCATAGTAGAACACCTCAGGAATCTGCAAGAAGAAAACAACCACCATGAGAGAGAGAGAGAGAGAGAGAGAGAGAGAGAGATAAACCTATCACTAAACTCCAAACAACTAGCAGGCATGATAGTCAATTATTTGGTTGAAAAATACAAGAGCATATCAAAATAAATAAAATAAAATATACTAAAAAGTAGGAAAAAGGAGACATTGGCATTATATCTTAACCTGAATATGGTTTACTGCTGAACATTCAATACAAGTTTCAATCTCCCGGAACTGTTGCATAATTGGTGACATAACCTGCTCCAGACTAACAGGCTGTTGATCACCTCTTTTATCTAGCATGCAACCCACAACAATAACCGGCACTTTAACCTGTAAAAAATCTATTTTTATGTGCTATTTAAACCGAGGAAAGATGCTGCTTGAAATGTTAAAAACTCGTCGACTCCTGCTTAATTAATAAATTATATGAGCATGAGAAAGTAACCTCTAATCGTCGAAGTTCAGGAAGCCAAAATGAACTCAATCGATCCAGTGTTTCTGGTCTATCACAGGCGTAAGTGAGAACAACAGCATCAGCTTGTGTTAGTTGTTCAACAAGCTTGCCTCTATGCTCGGGACTGCATTCCCAATGGTATGATAAAGAAATTCAATTTTTTTATCAGATGGGAAGAAGAGAAACAAACACACAACAACAACAAAAGGGCTAAAGATACATTAAACACAAATTTGCGCAAACTTAAGGCACAGGATAACCGAAAACAAGAACACAGTTCAAATATGACTACAAAAAGAGGCATAACTTTACATTTTAAAGATCACAACCACCTTAAAAGCAAACCTTATGCGTATAAAAAAAATAAGTCAAAAGAACATATGAATCATATATCCAATAATAAATGCACTTTTCTTAAAAATCAAGTAACATATTTAAAGACCTTGATGAAGTGTCAAAAATGGTGACTGGGACACGGTCCGGGTACAAGTCCTCTGGCAGCCTGGTTGGTGGTAGCACTGGAGGAATACTTGTGGGAAAGTTCTCAGCCGCAGCTGTGACTATCAAACTCGATTTTCCTGTCTTGGCATCTCCAGCAACAACTATTCTCACCCCTGCAGCATTACCTGCCGCACCAGAAGCTGAAGAACCTCCCGCCATTCACCAACTCCACCCGATCAAATGATAAAATATCAAAGAAAAAAGGACTGATTGATTGGACAGCTTCCGCCAATCCTGGGAACAGATATATATAAAATAAACCAGAAATGAGATCCATGCCCACCACTGCTAGTGCTGAACAAGCATAAAGAGCAGAAGTCTGTTACCTTGCAGAAGGGGCAAGAAGAGGCAGAAAAACAATATCTTGAGAGAGAATCAGAATTCCAAATTGCTTGTTCGATCAATTTTAGGGTTTAAGCAGCGGAGATGATAATAAAAAAATTAAAAAAAAATTAGGAAAAAAAAATGGATGCACGGATCCGACGGTGGGGATGGGATAGTCGAGACAAACGTAAATGAGATTGAAGAGAGGCAAGCTTAACTCCATCCCCGAAACACTCGATTTTACAAATTTTGAAGAAGTGGGTTTTTTTTAAAAAATTAAAAAATTATAGCTTTCCTTCATTTATTCTAGATATCATTTTGGAAATATTATATGAATTTTTTCTAAATATTTTGGATAATTTTACGCACAGATAAAGTTTTTATTATTTGACATATATTTTTTTACGATAAATATCGATTGATTATGGAATTGATTAAATTTTATATTCAAGGTCAGTTTGGATACACAAGTTGAAACATAAAAAAATAATTAAATAAGTCTGATTTTCAAAGTGTTTTTTTTTTTTTTTAAAGAATAAGTTTTGACGTTTAGATAAATGATGAAAAATATTTTTGTTTTTATTCTTAAATTAAAATAGAAAAAGAAGCTCAAAGAATAAAAATTATTGTTTCCAAAAAACACTTTTTGCTTATGAATCGTAACTCAAATTACATCAAAGTTTCAAATTTAAGACGAAATATTAAGTTCGACCAAATAATATTGTTTTAGAAAATCATTTTTTATATAAACAGATATTTTAGTTGTTGGTTTCTCTAACTAAATGACTCTTCGTATGTTTAAAAAAAACTAAAATGGGCTTCTCTTTCTTTCATTATTTATATTTATAAGCCTTTATTAAGGAAAAAAAAAGAAAAAGGTAAGTTCTCGCTTTTATTATTCGATAATTTTCGAGTAGTCGTTGATATGGGTGGGAAAAAATACTGAATTTTCGATATACCGAAGTTATCGTACCGAAATATATCGATTTGTTGAAATTTTCGGTACGGTATGGTACCGATACCGAAATATTCGGTATAATGACAATATGAAATTTGAAATTTTTGGTATATACCGAAATAATATATATAAATTAAAATATATATAATATTTTTAAATAATAAAGTTAAATTTTTAAAAAATATAAGGTATTTCTTTGTATAAAATGATATATGTCGATACCGTATCAAAATAAATAATTTAATTTCTGTTTGGACTCATCATGTTGGAATAGTCCAAATCAAACTTCAGTGAAGCAACTCGACTCATAGTTGAGAATTTAAATTGTTGAGAAGTCTTATTTCTGTTGTGTAACCTTACAGCTAGCTAGAACACTAAATGTTGGGCTTTGACTGGTTAAAAAGCTGACAGGCTTCAGAAATCACAGGACCTCAGGATTGTTGCAAAGATAGCGGATGAAGAAGTTGCACATGGTGCTGTTGAAGTTTATTAGCGTTCATTGATGTCTTGGATCTCTAGACACATTTTGCATTTTGTGTTTATTGTCTTGATGGATTTGTTTTGTATATATATTTCTTGGTGTCTTTGATTGTCTTGAGATATTTGTTTAGTATTGGTGGTCACTGACCTTGAAATTACAAGATAAAGAATTTTTTATATATATACTTTCGATATGACGGTATTTTACCGATACTGTATCGAAACTTCAGCATACCAATTTTTTGATATATCGAAAATTCGGTACGTAACTGTATCATTTTTCTCATACCGATATTTTCGATATGGCATACGATATCCGATACCGTACCGACAATCTCTGGCTGTTGATTTGAGTTTCGGAAGGTTCTCGTTGAAAGATGTAAGTGACAACTTTAGGGTTAGCTCGTTGGATTTGCCAGAGCTTCACTCAAGTATCTGGATTGGTCCACTCGAATTCAACGTACCCATAGTTTCTTAAATAAGAAATATGGGCTACATCAAATATTATATTTGTAAGCCTATATATGAACATTTAATATTTTAAATAAAATATTGTGCATATTTTAAAAAATCAAAATTTTTTAACAAAAATTTAATGAATTTTTATTTTAATTTTCTTTAAAAATAAAAATAAAGATATTTAATCTCGTAATATTTTTATTGTTAATTCTAAAAAATTATTATTTCACGTTATTTAAGAATCTAGCTTCAACTTTGAAATTTATTGATGATATGTGTCTATTTTACATGTTTAAGTGTGTGATTTTCGTTCCATTATTGCATATTCTTGATGATATGTGTCTATTTCACGTTATTTAATAACTCAGCTTATGTGGAACACGGAAGGTTGGATATATGTTCATGACCATAGTGCAACAAGTCAAAAATTAGAGGATTCTACCGTTCGTTAAGGTGGTTGTAATTGTTAAATAAAGTAATGACACTCAGTTACTGCATGTCGATTAATTATAGTTCAATATAGTTCCACATAATATATTGATAAAACGAGGAATAACGTCAAGAATATAGTTCAAGAATTGAAATTCAATTATTAGAGAATATTAAGAAATTATGAACCATTATAGCATTATCTAACTAGTTCATTGTTTAATTGAAATTATTGATTTATCATATCTTTTGTTTTATTATCAATTGCTAACTTAGGCTGCGTTTGATAGGTTGGATAAAATAAACTAATGATTAGTATGTAAATGATAAAAAAAAATGATTGTGATAGAAATGTAATATATGATGTAAAATAGTATTATGTTTGGTATGATTTTTAAGTATGAAATAATTTTGAATGTTTTGATGAAATGACAAAATTGTCCTTCTCCTTCGACGGCGGCGACGGCGGAGGTGGCGGTCGGTTGGCGGCAACGGCCGGCCGGCCGAACGACTGGAAGTGGTCAGCTGGCGGAAGCGACGGCGGCAACCGGCCGGCTGGAAATGGTCGGTCGGCACCGTCTGCGGTATGCCGACGTCGTCAGTCGGCCGACGGAAGTTGTCGGCCGGCCGGAAGTGGTCAGCCGGCGGAAGCGGCGGCGGCTGCGGTATGCTGACGTCGGCGATCGGGCGGTGGGCGGTCGTGGCATGAAGTGGTGGTGAGTTTGGATATATGAGAAATGTAAAATTGGAAAAATATGATGGATTAAGTGTTGGATAAATAATCCTAAGGGGTGATGAGTGATTATTTTATCCCACCTAATACAACCTAATCATTTATAGGAAGGATTGAGTTGGTTAAATAAAAATCGTACCAAACGCTTGATTAGGTGGCTTTAGAAATCATAAACCCACCCAATCACCCAAACCAAACGCCCCCTTATTTTATTAAATTAATCACTTATCATTTTAGTTAAATAGAGAATAATCAGTGAGGTAAAATGGTCATATATATATATATCAAAAAATGTTGGGATGATATTCATATTTATTATATTATATTAAAATTTGACTCGTATATTTATGATAATATCGAGGAGCTTGGAAAAATTAATGTGTTTGCATATCCAACTGACTCACCCAAACTATTTTTGTTTTTTTATAATGCAAATATCACATACTTTTTATTGTATAGATAAGTTACATTGTGATTTTTGAAAATTTTCTATTTATTTTAATATTTGTTAGATATTTGACTTTTATAACAATGGTTTCTTTTATAGAGAATTAACGTTTTATATAATTAAATTATTAAATTTAAATATTTAAACTCATGAAAAATTGTCAGTGAAGTTTTGTTATTATACTTTAAATTAAAATATTATTAATACGTGGTATGAATTTTTATTTAATTAGTTTTTTAAAGAATAAAAAATAATATTTCATAATAAAAAATCATTGGGTTGATTCGAGTTCAGTTTATAGCTTTAGGATTGATTCGAGTTCGAAATTTTTTTCAATACTCTCGTTTTAACCCGATCCGAATTGACAACCCTAACAACACGACATCTCATATATCTTTTTTTAAAAAAAAAAGTTCTGAGATATAATTACTCATATCCTCATTATTTTTTTTTAAAAAAATTAACAGTGACATCTGTGTATGTGTTTCAAGCATGTACGTTCTATTAAATATATCATTATGATTTTGTAAATTATACTCCAACATATATCTCATCATCTCATGATTATGTCAACTGAATGTCGGCAAAATTTTAGTTTTGAAGAGAAATCTCATGAATGCCTCAAATACGTGCTAAAATTTGGATCTTGAGATGTTTGGTCCTCTTGCTCTTTACGTGCAACAAAAAATTCAATGAGACAAAATGAAAATTGACATATCTCATTTGGATTACACAGAATTGTTGTTTTTAATTAGAACGGTCAAAATGAGTTGGACCCGTTTGATGGTTCTTGATTCGTCAAATAGATGAGTTGGGTTGACAATTTCTCAATCCGTCCAAATAACAGGTGTGTGGTGGGCAGCGGATAATCTCGTCTCAAAACCATCAAATATGACTAAACATTGACGAGATGACCCTCCCACGTTACCAAATAGATAGATTGAATTGACAATTTTTTAACTCACTTCGTTATGAAATGATATTTTGACAGTTCTGTCATTAACGTTATAAATTTTTTTGGGATGTTTTCTCATTGAGTTTATTATGTAAATGTACAAATAATGTTACAAATATAATATAACGACGGATATAACATATTTGACAGGTAGAACCCCTTAACCTCCGATAAAGGTCGGGGTACCTTTGAATTTAGGTTCAAGCTTTAAACAGATCGAAATGGTATCGGGTCCTTTAAATTTGTAACGGGTCGGGTTTATGGTGTTAGTTAACCCGACCCATTCCCTCCCGTTTTAACGAAACTAGCTCAAAATATAAAATCCTTGTATATATAATATATACACGCAAAAATTGCGAAGCATATCATCAGCTCGTTATTTCACGAGCGACGTTTTGCAATTACAATACGGTTGTGGATCACTCCGGAGTGAAGAAGATGATGTCCGGCAACTACACGTCCATTCACAATCAAAACCTCACCGGATCTGTTCCGGTCGGTAATTACTTCTTTTACCTCATATATCAATTTTTTTTCCTGATTTACTGTTATTTTGTATTATTAATCGATTAATTGATTTCGGAGGAGGTGATGTTTTGCAGGCAGTTGCCGATCCAGCTGTTATTGGTATAATTTTTATCATTTTTGAACATGTAGCTCGTATGATTGCTGTCGACCGCGGTTTCAATTTACTTTGCAGTTAATATGTTTTTTTCCAATTATATTGTTTCCAGAATCGAATCTCCAGACATTTCCGCCCGTAGTTCCTCAGGGGAAGATATCTGGCGCCTCACGACCCCCTCGTGACGCTGACGGTATATTTCTTCTTTAATCATTTTTTGTGTTGGCAAGGTGGGTTTATTGATTTGAGATGTGATCAGTGTGGCGTTTTTTTCTGCGCATTGAAAGAGTACAACAACCCTGGTCATAAAGAGCTATACTAGATGTGAATGTTAAGTTCATTGGATGAATCTATTTTGCGAACTTCTTATATTGTTTGTCATTAAAAGTTGAAGTGCATGTCTTTAGGAGTTGATCACAAAACAGCAGTCACGATCCGAAAGAATATATGAGTCAGGAATACTTTTCTGAGGTAATATTTCTAGTGTTGTGTAGTCTCGTGGGTAAGGCAATGGGTTTCAGTTACGGGGTGGGTAGTTATTCTGTTGGTTTGTAGCAGAGACGGCTCAAGTTGTGAGTTATCTCACGACTCTCACCTGAATCATGGTTGGCTACGGCAAATAGTACTAAGGTTTGCTAATTGATTGGATTTTGGGTACTTTTTAATAGGGTTGGATTCACGGGTCACATCTTGAGGCACCTGGATCATAGTTGGCCAGGGTTAAATGTAGTAAGGTTTTCTATTTGGATTGAGTTTTAGTTATTTTTAAGCAGGTTTTATTTTGCTGAGCCGCACATATTGAGTTTGATAGTTTTCTTTTATAACCGTGAAAGGTGAATGGGTGATTATCTTAGTATTCCTCGAAGCTGTTTCTCATTTCTTGTCATATTGGTTTCACTATATTTCTTCTTATTTTTCTTGTCTTGCTTTCATGGTGATATCATTTTCTTCTCTGAATATCAAATTGTAATTACCATTGTTTATACAGATACATTTACCAAATCTGCATCTGGTTCTGATGAGCCCCAGCAAACTTCTTGGTTTCAATCTTTCACAATTGCTGCATATAGGCCTTATTTTGATGTTGACACATCTGATGTTCTAGAAAGGATGAAATATTCTCTATTTCCTTTCAGTGGAAGCTTCAATGAGAAAACTGCCAACCAACCAGATTTGTAAGTTTAACTACTATTTTTTAATGTCTAGGAATCAGAAGTGGTTTGGGCTTGAATACTTGCAAAGTTTTCGATTCTAGAGAAAGAAAATTGTTATCGAACTTATTCCAATGTATATATTATAGTCATTTAATCTAGTATTCACTTCTATGTTGGGGCTCACTGTTTGCATGATTGAATGCTACTCTAGTGCATCAACCAAAAAAACACAATCGTCAGCTTGAGGCAAATCTGCACCTTCAGTGGCATCTCTGTTATTCTATATGCATGACGGTATAACCTCATAATAACCTCAACCCAAAAAAACACAATCCTTAGCTTGAGGCAAATCTGCACCTCAAGTGACATCTCTGTTATTCTACATGCATGACAGTTTAACCTCATAATAATCTTTCTCGCTCTCACTGCTCTGGGCAAGGAGCGATTTGAACCCCCGACACAGTGGTTCGTAGTCACGTGCTCTAATCCTCTAAGCTACAGGCCAACGGATAATCCACCGATAGAGAGTGCCATTTATCATGGTCTTTGATCAACAAAAGAAACATTAAGCAAGGCATTAATATTTCAATTTGGTTCATTTGATTAAAATATTGAGTTTCTACTATATATGCATTTCTTTGTTTGTTTGTTGTGCTTCTGGGTTGCAATGTAACTGATTTTTGTTCTTGTATGTTTCCTCGTCCAGTACCTTTAGTGGAAATTCATATCCTGTATCACCCATGCTAATGAATTTAATTATTTTAGATTGCTTCATTATATCAACCGTTGTTGTTAGCTCCTGGAGGCTTAGTGCACTTTTGTCTTTGTTTTTACTTTTTACTGTTTACCCTTTTTAACATGTTTAGGTAATTATGATGAGTGTGAGTTGGAAAATACAATCCATATATCCCTTACACCTATCAAAAGATTGTGACCCTAGAAATGTTTGGTGGCTTAAATATCCTTGGCTGTACATATTAATTTGGCCTGTTTTTCATTCTCGTGTGAGGCTACTGAGCGCATAGATGACTTGATGAGTGTGTATTTAACAGAAGGGTGCCAATTTTGTATAACTGTACTGAAAATTTGAGTATATATTTGATACCTAGCAGATACAAAATAGTTAGTCTATAACAGAAAATGACATTGACCATAAAATTGATCGCGATGCAAGCTTAGCATATTTTCGATCACCGTGTTTGATTTGTTTTGAATTTTGAATTTTTTACATCTTATTTAATTCATATAAGCTGGCAAGCTGGATTATTCTTTTCCTTATTTTTATTCGCACCCTAATTGCAAATTACATCAATAATTTTTTTTAACAAGCAGTGTATAAAACATGTTTTATTTGTTAATTTTTTTGCTTTCAAATTAAGCGTCATTATGAATCTGTCATGATGTTCAGGTATGGACCTTTCTGGATCTGCACTACCTTAATATTTGTCGCGGCTTCCATTGGTACATTTGTTACCTATTTAGCACACAAACTGCAAAAAAAGGAATGGGATTATGATATTAACCTGGTTACATGGTCTGCGGGTTTGTTCTATGGCTATGTTATTATAGTGCCTCTACTCTTGTATATAGTCCTCAAATACTTCTCAGCGCCATCTGGTTTCGCGCAGCTGCTGTGTCTGTACGGCTACTCTCTGTTTGTCTTCATTCCTGCTTTGGTAAACTTAAAATTACAGTTTTTTTCTCATGGTTTTAACGCTTTTGTGCTCTCTCAATGTATGATCTTTCTTGTGCATTATGATTTACCTCCATGCACCTATGTTGCTGTTCTGGAGTTAAAAGGTTTTGAGTTCTTCAAACTATTTATGTATGTAATTTTTTGGTATAGTCTAAATATTTGAGCAATTCACATTACATATTTGACACTTTTTTGCCTGGTCATTTCAATTCCTGTTTCATGATCAGTTGTCTGTAAATCATCTGTTCAATGGTTTCCAAGGTTCCCAAAAATCCATCACGTTGACCGCCTGAAGTACTTCTCGCGACTCCTTCAAAGTATTTCTTGATCTGCAAGAAAATTCATTTGGCAGTTAGATGGAAAATATTGTTCTTAATCCCATCAAAAGCCCTGAGTTTTGAATTTTATTAAAAATTGAATACTGTGCTGAGATTAATCTAGTTTTCATGCTAATGTAATAACTCAACCTGCTTTTGTTTCAATTTCTTTTTCATGTTTGCATGATCTGATATGTTCTAATTCTTCTAGTTTGTTCAATGCAGTGTTTATCTGTTGTTCCATATGAAATCTTCAGATGGGTGGTTGCTGGTGTAGCGGGTTTAATGTCTGCTACCTTTGTTGCTATTAACCTCAGAAACCACATCAAGTCTGCAGGTGAAAGCTGGGTTTTGATTGTAGCTGCCATATTCTTGTTGCAGCTAGCTCTTGCTTTGGTCCTTAAGTTCTACTTGTTCAACATCTCCATATAGCGACGAGCAATTGTAGCCATTGGTGGTATCAATGAGGTACTCATCTGCAATGATCATGATCCTTTTTTGAATCAAATATATATAGCTTCATCATGTCACGAAAACCATCTGTATTCATTCTGTTTTTATGATTTCTGTCATTTATAATTGTAAAATGGGTATTTTTTTCTACGACATTTGAATATGGAGAGGTCTGATACGAGCATCGAATTTAATCTAGTATGTTTTTGGTTCAGATGTAGAATTTGTAGTATTTTTTATATCTTTACCTCTCATCAACGATCATAAATCCTATTTAAGACTTTAATTCAGACTATGTTGATGAGCATGGAAAGAATCACGCAAGTATTTCTCATTCCAACATCAAGTATTGAATGAAATCTTACCTTTTCCTGCATGTACTTTGAGACTGGTGGGTTTGCGCTTTGCACCCTAATTTTTCAAGGGTGAAGCATGACCAAAAGTAGAACTTTATGATGCATTGTGATGACCTTAATTCAAGTGTAAATTTACCAATGATTCGGAAAATAGTATTTAATTTTTAAAAAATCTGTTTTTTTCCATATCGTCTATTCCAATAATTTTTATGCTGAGTTATGCTAATAAAATTTAAATTTTCGACATTGTCGCTCATTTATTTTGTTGTTGTTGTTATTATCAAGAATAACAAATTAAATTTGTAAATACAGTCAAATCCAATTCCGAATTAATTGTCTACCTTCGCAAAACATCCATTAGCCATAATAAGCCCTCGATCAAACTCGGAACAAAAATCCGAAATTGTTTAAAGTTGATCCTAACAGTCGAACCTTCAATGTCGAGCCCCTGCAATGGACAAGCCACATTCGAACACAAAGGAACGTGAGAATGTTGGGCACTGCAAATAAATCAAACAAGTTTTGAAGACTATTTCCTCACAAAAGTCAACAAATTAGTATTAGTTTTGTAAATATTTTTAGTTGTTTACAAATACATGTAGTTGTCAATTTCAACACTACAAGAATAATCAGTTTTGATTACTTCACAGAAAATGATCTAATTTTTCCACAAAAAGAATTTATTTGTGATTTTGTAATTACTACTGAACAACAATTGTAATTATTTGCCCAAAATTTGAAAATTTATGTGGAATAAAATTTGATCATTCATGTTACAATGACCAACACGGATTGTTTGAAAATAATTACATCACTACAACACTTTGACTTAAATTAGTATCAAAATATTTGTCAACAATGAGTCAGTGCTCCCACATCCAAAGTAGAAAGTTTTGCCGATCTCTTTTGGTCCAATGAAGAAAATTAGAGTTTTTAAACGGGACAAAAAGATTTGTTATTTATGATAAACTTGTATGAATTTCAAAAATTTTATTTATTTTAAAAATTATTCAACAGCTTTCTCCAGACAACATTTTTGCCATGGTTACCAGAGTCACATAGAAGAAAAGGATCTCAATTTCGTCGGTCTGTATAGCTGCACCCACAATGAAACTGAGTGGAATTGGGTAGCATGATCATTCATTGGCAGCACAACCAGTTTGTGCCAACAAAGTTCTACAAGTGTTACACTGGTAAATAAAGGATAAAGATATTTTGGTAACTTATAAATCATAAAAATTTTAAAATATGCAAACAAAACAAGCATATGTGATCGTAGCATGAAAAGTCACAGCTTCACTCTTCACCAAACTTACAAGATGAAACAGAAAATAAGCAGCAAAACCTCATAAGATGTTTCTTTCTTCTTGTCACCATTAGTAACATCAACATTACTGCAAACTGCATATGTTTACCTCTCCGTAATTTTTTGTTTAGCATGCATCTACTCTGACCGTTAGAAAAATAAATGAAAACAAATATCAGCAAGATATTGCATCAACAAATGACATACATTCGTTAAGCTGTCATCCTTGCAATTCTGATCACTTAAAAAAGTATTTACAGTTGAAGCAATTTCTGGTTACACACAAAATACATAGAGAATATGAGCTAGTGTTACAGATTTCGATACTTACCAATTTTAGACAACCAGAAACTTGAGAAGCAGGGGCCAATCAGGCCTTTATCCAAAATTGTAGATCTTCTGCAAAAAATATATATGAATTTCATATTCAGTTACAAATCAAAATCACAAAAATTAGAGCAGAAGGATCAAATCCTGAGCTGCAATATTATATAGAGAAAGGAGGAATTTTTAAGCGCTAGGCGTAGCTTAGCTTCATTAAAATTGAGAGAGGGGAGATATGACAAAAGGAACACAAGGCAGGATAAACAAGGAAACAAAATAAAAAAAGAAAAATTGTGTTGCTTTGATAAATAGAAATCACATAAATTGATTCAAGATTCCGTTCCAATTTTCTGGGAGAAAAAATAGTCACGAATGGAACAAATTTTGGTATTTTCCCAAAGGCTACTTGTACAAAAAGTATACAGTTTTACAATGAGAAACAGTACAATCACCATTAACTATACATCGTATAGGAGAGGTCGAGGAAGCCTCATGAAATAAGAATCCCTAAATGATAGATCGAAGACCAAAAAATTTTAAAAAAATTTTCTTGAAGCACCTTAACTTTGATTCGACTGTATGATCTCCCCAACACAATCACTGGCACAAACAAGTATATTTTGACTCCAAAAAGAGTATTCCCGTTTTTTTTGGTTGTGATGTACCAACAACAGGCCCGAGGGGTGTTAAACTGCGTAGCTTGCCTCATGACTTGCAAGAACATTGATTTAGCAGCACAACGTAGATATGGATCATTGATGTTTCATGTACCACTTGTTTTTTACGAACCAAAGCTTAACCGTGGCAACTTTGGAGGAGTACGGCTTATCAAATTTCCCCACAAATTTGCAATGGTGACAAAGTAGCGCTCCTCTCCCCACTTTATGATCTTCACTCCTGGTTTAGATATAAAGGAGAAATTTAAAAATCACACACTGAACACCATCGAAAGATGTTCACAAAATCAGTGATAGATCATCTAAATGTGACCAACTGCAACATAATCTTTGGTTGAGGTGAAAACAGAAAATTGGCCATCAAGGGAACCGACACTGTCAACACAAAACATTTATTTTTATTTTTCTTCTTATTCTTTGTTCTCAAAGCCCTTTTGACATCGATTCAATCCGTATACATAATTAGAGATTTAGGTTCTGGTAAATATTTTGAAAGTTGTCAGTCCTGTTAAATTTGAGAAATTTTATACTAACTTCTTCCAATTATTCAAAATTTTGGGTCTTGACTCTTGAAGATGGTTCAATGTTTTCTTTGAAGAAAACAAAGCCTGTATAGAAAATCACAAATCACGGGACAAATATTCATCAGTGTTTGCTAATAGAAGAGAGCCATTTTCTGCAAACATGTAATGAGTTCTCGTAAAAGGAGAAGAATATGAGCTTTGTCATTAAAAAATGTCTACCTGGTGCCACTCCAGCTGGTAACATTGATAGACTACATGATGAATCTTTTTCCATGAAAACATAGTTTTGAAGTGCAGTTGCATCAAGAACACAGATGTCTTTAATGGACTTGAATAACAATGTATCCTCTGAAGCAATAGATACTTGTACACTAGAAAGGGCTTCTTCAAGTCCTGAAGTTGACCACATTGCATGGCATCCCTCCAGAAGAATGTATATGCTAGACAAATCTAGGGAACATGATATGGTCCAAGGCTTAAAAAGTTTGGTCGAAGCTCCAAGAATCACTACCACCCTGTAGATCTCTCCAAGTTCTAAAACAAAATTTCTTCCTGTAATAATTGCAACTTATTTTCAGTGAGGATTAATGGAAAAGTAAATATGTCGGGCATACAAATAATATCAGCGTCATTCATCATCTTTCTTCTCTGCGTAAAAATGAATATTACTGTCAATATCAACAAACTTTCTGCAAACCAAAATGTATTCATTACAGAAAATATCGTCAACGTCAAATGGATCCTTTCAACAAGATTAAAAATAGAGGTTTGATACCTTGGGTTTCAGCTAGCAACTGACTCTGAATATGCTTCTCTGTTGCTTTAGTCCAAATTGAGGCACCTTCTTTTAATTCTTGAGCACATACGGTGATTATGTCAGACCATACAGAAATATATGCGGTCTTTTCCTCTGATGTCCCTAATGTCAAAATCTTAAGCATGGAGCTTGTATGTCTAATAAGTTCCATCGCTGAATTCAGATCCTTCTCCGCCTATGCCCAGAAAAGTATTTCATAAGCCATAAAATTGCTATTTTCCATGTGCACAGAAAGAAATATATAAATATAGATCTGAAAAGTCAATCAGCCAATTCTTAACTGTAATAGAGATAAAAATCTCTCAACTATAATGGAAGTGGAAAAGCCAAAGAAGAAACTGAAACAATCTGTGACACCATAAAACTATTAAAGGATACTTCAATCAAAAAATAATTTTCCACGAGTGACTAACACAATATGCCTATTCTGGAATATATATCTGTAAATCTTATTCTATCAGCTTTTCAATACTATACATAAAAAAAATATGTATGAAATTCTGAATTAACTACGTACCAATATTAATTTTTCTGATAAATGATACTCAGACTCCAGTGTTTGAAACTGTGGCTCGAGCAAAATTTCGATGAACTCGCTGAGATTAATATTGTTTGAGGCTTGATCCTGCTTATCAAAGAGATAATTTGTTCAAGTTTCTTGCCAACCATCTATACAAGGTTTTAACACAATTAGGGTTAGAATGGTGATTTTTGATCCAATTATATTTAGTTTTTAATGTTCAGTGAAATTATCATCACACCACTGATTATCAAAATAAAAGCATAAACATTTTTATCTAAAAATTGTCACATGCCGTTGACACATAACCAACCACTTTAAAACACCAAATTCTCTTTTTCCTTCTTTTTTTGAAAAAATTCTCTTTTTCCTTCTTTTTTTGAAAAAATTCTCTTTTCAACATTACTAAACTACAAAAAAACAGGAACTAAAATTGAAACAACCGTCAGAGAAGCTGCAACTACTTAATATACATTAACTCATTACTGTATTACTACGAACACACCATCAAGCTGACTTTGCATCATGAGATCTAAAGAAGAGTTCATCCACATTATGCAATCAAAAGATAATCTCAAGAATTCAATAACAAATATATTTTGACAAATAGGAGATATATAAACTATAACCAAACTTCAAGAAAGTTCGAAAATTACCACCAATTATAGAACCAAAGTATTACAGTTATCACAGTCGCATGGTTGCAATTTGCAAAGTACAACTACAGTAGGTACGAATCGGTCTTTCTGACTGCAAACCCAGGAACAAACATAAAAATTCATAATGGCAATGGAAGCCTATGATAAGAGGTGGCAAGCACTCAGATTATTACCTGGAACTCACTCGTAAGATCTACTATGCTTGCATGTTCACCCAAAAGAGCATCATTACCTTGAGATTGCTAGTAACAAAGAGAAGATTACAGAAAATTAGCATTAATACAACCGGATGCACAAATATGATCAAGTTGCATAAGAATCAGCAGGAAAGTTTATCTAAAAACAGACTATGAAAACTCATTAACAGCGACAAGAGGATCAATTTTTTTTTTTTTACTCTCATGCATACCTTTAGGTGTTTGATATGGTTTTTAGAAACAAAGCATAACACTTCCTTTAATTTAGAATAAAAATCCAAATGATTGTTCAGCTTCATCTTGAAAGAAGTTCGTAGACGTGCATCCCCAAAGTTATAGAGAGATGCCTCGCTGTCCCCGCTCCTCTCTGAGAACACATCCTTAAAATCCCAAGAAGTATCATCAAGATGATCACCATCATTCGGATTCCTTAGGTTGGAGCTGGTTGTTGAACTGGAGAGGTTCAACTCAAATGTGATTGGTTCTTGGGTGGTGTTTAAAGAAGAAGCCTTCTCAGTTTGGTTGTATAAGCTTGATATCAGATCACTGATAGAAATAACTGATTTAGATGTATGATTATCACTCTCAGAATTAGACTGGTGCACAAAAGCATCTTGAGCATCTAGAAAATCATCGTTTTCAGGCTCTTCATTGCCAAAAATAGACATGGGCAGCGCACTTCTGTGAAAATTGAAGTTTGTATCCTTCCTCTAGAAAGTAAATAATCACAATCAGTAGAAGAAAAACATGAAGAAAGAAAAGTTCAGTTCCTTTTTTTTATGGCTAAATGCAAGTATGCAATGAAATGGCCTCCACCGGGAGATGACACAATCTTTTTCCTAAGTTAAAGAGAGCAAAACCTAAAAAAAGTGTGCATTCAAACGATCAAATAAATTCAGAAGTGCGAAAAGAATTTCAAAAACACACACTAACCTTCTTTAAACTAAGAAAGACAGAACAGCATGAGTGGATTACAAGGAAGTACATGGATGACAGCAATGAGATTGCAGAAGAAGGGTAAAATCATTATTGACAAAAAAGGCCTTTTGTCTCTAAACTTAGTCTTGGATTATGAATATGCATCCTGAAATTCCCATCCATAATCAGTGAGAATGGTTACTCAATTCAATTTTAACGGTTGCTTTTTCATTCACAACTCAAGTTACTAGTTCAAACATTTAAAAATCTCAACATGATTTTTCTATCAGGTCTTGATATGTCTTTACAGGACAAAAAATAGTATATGGTTAGATGGTTTGTGAAGAAAACTAGAACTTTACAAAACACTATCCCGTAATACAAGAGTCTGTCAGGAATAAAAGGGACACATGTGTGACAAACCACCTGCTCTGGCTTAGTTTCTGCAGAGGCAGCAGTAAACTCTCCAAAATCGTCATCAAAATCAGAACTTTCAACATCTTGACTAGGATTCAATATATCTTCTGTCTCATTTTCTTTGATGTTTGAATCATAATTGCTCACTTTGCTTGGCTGTGCACTGATTACCTCTACATCCTGGGAACCATGAGAACCAGCAGTTGAGGAGGCCAAAGTGTCTACAAATCTGGTTGACGCTGCAAATAGGTCTATAGATTCCTTCGCAGGCTCAAACAAATTGCGTATTTCATTTGAGCTACTCACACTTCCAGGTAAGAGTGCATTAATTGCAGAAACATCATGTGGAGTGAAGTCAGCCTTGTAACAAAGCAAATCACATTTAGTTAACCAAATGAGGAAGACTGTATCTTATAGAGTTCGCTTCAATATGTGTAAAGATATCAACAGCTGGAGTAAGTAAGGATTTCCAATCAAGCCACAATGGATTCCATGTAATATAAAATCATTAGTATCGCAAAAAAGTGCATATCTTGGCTTTCCAGCGATTTTAAAATATCAATACATGTAAAATCACATAATCCCAATATAAATGACAAGGGAAATTAACGCTTACTATCTCACAGCTGAACTTTGGTTTAAGTGTCAACATTACAGGAATAATTCATTACCTTATCACTCAAATCTACAGTGTTGGGTTCTGAATGTGCATCTTGAAATTCCCATCCATCATCATCACCATCATCATCAGGCGGAGAAGAAGCGTGAGCCGTCAAACTTCGCATATGATCATTCATATCCAAATTGGGACCCGAGGTTTTGACGTTTGGGTTAGAGCTGGATTCATTCAAATCCAGACTCCACGTACCAAAAAGGTCATATTTATGATCCGGATCAGACACATTTGCCTCAAAACTGAACTCGTTATTACCATTTTTTGAGAGCTGACTCTGATAACTTCTTTCTACCGTACCATCAATGTGAATATTTTTCGAACCAGTAGAGTCCGATCTTGCCACATTCAGATCTGAATTGGAATGAAATCCATTATCAACCAAAACCAAATCTTTTTTTATGAAATTGAACCTGTCTGCGGACTTGGAATCAGGCCCATTTTCCCCGTTGATCTGCGAAGTGTGGCTGAACATATTACCAGCACCGAGATTCTTAGATTTCGAAGCATTATTCTCAGTAAAAACCGAATTGAAGTTTGCGGCACTAACATTACTTCTCCCTAGAATGAAATCCGCAGCATCCTTACCTTCTCGCTCTTCTTCTTCCTCAGCAGCCCCGAAAAACGAAAGCGGCAACGCACCACTAGGCTTCATCCATCGGGGCGTCGGAGCCAATGGAGAATTTCCTTTCCCAGTAAACGAATTGATAGGAGGATCGGCGAATTGTGATTGCATCGGAGATTTCACGAAATCGCCCCACTCATCATCGTCGGCAACTGGATTGAGACCATTGGATCGAGAATCCAGCGCGGCGAGAGGGTGGCTGGGGCGGAAGGAAGAGAAAGCGAATTCTCCGAAGGCCAAATCTCCCGCCATAGCCCAAAAAGACGAAGACACGGAGAACGCTCTCCCACTATTCTCTCCGGTCGTTCAACACAATTACGCGCGATTGGATTTTACGCGCCTCAGCCTACCGCGATTGGATTTTACGCGCCTCAGCCTACCGTAATCAGCGATCGGCCAATGACAACAAGCCTTTGCTCGGTACGTTCCCTTAATCAGTACGATTTGTATTAGTTTGGAAATTTATAAGTGCGATTTAATTAATAATTAATAATAAAAAAAAATAGGTGTATTTTGAAAAGCGTGCTATATCTTATTTAAAATAGTTACTCTGTACACGATATGCATGTGTATAGTCTTTTTTATCATTATCGATGAACTAAATTGAAATTTGACAAATTATGGAATGACTAAATTGATATTTGAATTGTTGAAATAAAAAAATAAAAATAAAAGTGTGTGTTGAAATTTTTAAAAAAAACAAAAAACAAAAATGTAATATTAGTATCATATAAGGATAAAGTTGGAAGAAAAAGTTGGTGTCCTCCTTAGATAATTACTATCATGTCCTCAACTTTAATAAAATAGAATAAATAAC
Source organism: Primulina huaijiensis (assembly GCF_012295235.1). Taxonomy (NCBI): domain Eukaryota; kingdom Viridiplantae; phylum Streptophyta; class Magnoliopsida; order Lamiales; family Gesneriaceae; genus Primulina; species Primulina huaijiensis. The sequence goes on along the minus strand of NC_133314.1, from coordinate 18,433,184 downwards.
TCTTATTTGTACGAATTCATGAGTGATCATTTTGTTTTTTTTAAACAATATTCTTGTTCAAAAACGAGATATAATATTGCTCAAATTTCATAATAAAAAGTTTAATATTGGGCTCTGGTATTTCATTGGTGTGAAAATGGCCATAAATTCAGTGTTGTACGTCGGCTCCTACCATCCGATCCAAGCCGGAAGCATCGACGGAACTGACACACGACAACAGCGTATACAGAGCTCTTCTCTGTTCCAATGCCGCATCTTCACTATTTTTATCTAATGAGACACCGTGTTTATATTCTAATATCGATTTTAAAGTGTTAAATATCAAAATTTCGACAATCGGGTTGTGCAAGGAACTAATCACTCGAGTGAAAATCCAAGAATTGTGATACGTTTCGAGTAGAATTGCTGCACTTCATAGAACTTGCAACTTTTTTCTTTAAGTGCCACGAGAAGAACTTGCACCTCACTGAAACTTTTAAAAATAACTACACAATTCTTGCTATTACTGCTGCACTGAGAAGAATCTATGACTGAAATGAAAATTTGAAGAGCAGTAAAAAAAATTGATTGCGGCAACTAATGTCAACAAATCATGTGAGAGATTTGCGCAAAATCAAAAGGTAGGGCTGCACATTTATTATATTAGGCAGCATATTTGAATATTTGTATTCATGTTAAGACGATGAAAATGTGCGGATGTTTCTAGCGTTGAGATGAGGAAGAGCGTCTATAAATATGTGCATAAATTCACCTCATCTCTCATTTCATTCTCAGTTCTTCTCTCGTTCTCATTCTTCTTTTCTCTATACATTTGCTAGTGTGAGAGAACTGCTCAGGGGATTTATTTGTTAGTGATATGCGTCCTAAAACATTTATGTTTAGAAGAAAAGAAGCATTGACTTGGCATTTCTTGCAGGATTGTTCTTCCTTAGTTGTTTATTTGTAATATCATGTAATCATACAAATTGTTATTGTTGTGAATCATGTTTTCTCATGTCCAAACGCAACGAAAGTTTTAAAAATTTTTAAATCTTGACATTCAAGATATTGTTTTGAGTACTCGCATGTTTTAATAAACAAACATTCATAGGGTGTGTGAAATTTTTACCTTTAGTGAAATATTCACTTGGCTCCAACTATTCCGGGATTAGCGGAGATAACTCTTGATGTATTCCCTATGAATTTTCTTCGAGGCTCATTTCTTCAATCCTTCTATCAAGTCCACGACTAGATCATTTGTTCCTCTTCTAAATTGCACTAGAAATTTAGAAGGATTTTACGTTGAGATGGTGGCCGAAAGCAAAGAGAATGGAAGGAGATGTTTTTCGAAAATCCCTTGGCTTGGAGGCTAGGGTTTCGAAAATTGCGTGGGTTAATTGTGTTTAACCCTAAACCTAATACACATATATATAAGCTTAGGGTCCATTAATTAAATTAAATACTTTATGGACTTAATCAATTAATTATTATAGTTCAACTAGTTTAATTAATTAATTAATCTTTTTAAAGTCCAATTAAGAACCTTAATAATTTGTATGTTGGTTATGTACTCCTACAAGCCCATAATACATACACCCATTATATTTAATTTAAAATCTTTTATAAATTCAACATTTGAATTTAATATTTAAATTATAAATTCAACTCCTTGAATTTATCACCTCCAAAATTTAATAGTCATAAATCAACTCTTTGAATTTATTTCTCAATGTTTTCTATAAATTCAACTCCTTGAATTTAGTATCTCAATGTTTTATATAAATTCAACTCCTTGAATTTATTATCTCAACGGGGACAAAATAATCCAGTACTTGTGCGACCCTCAATGGTTCAGGGATACAGATAGTCGTGGTTTCACAACTATTTGTGATTCAGGACATAATCTTTTATTCAGACTTGCCCTAATTTGCCTCATTCTATGTATCAACAATTGATCATGAGAATGTCAGAAATCATATTTGTGATTAAATCCATCGAATCATGCTAAAAGCGTCTAGTAGCATCGCCCCATGATTCTCTAGGTATCACTGATAGTGCCTGCAAGAACCAGTCGGTTATGATTAACGTACAGTACGGTCCCTTCATCTCATATATCCCTATCGAATCTGCAACCATTGGTTCATCGAGGGTTGCATAAGAATTCGATATCTGTGTGACACATCTTTGAGAATAAATAGTGGCATCGCATGTACAATTGGAGAGCTCCTTCCCTAATAAACATCTTATACTCTGGCTAGATATTTCATACACTATTATTTCATCAGATCACATAGGATATTCACACCCGTAGATGAGCGGTGAATTCCCGACTACAATGCACTGGCTCCTATATGTGTCGCAAATGTACCCAATCTCGCCACCTAATGACCCTCCTGGAATCGGTAAACGAGTCAAAGCACAACCCTAGTATATAGAGCCTCAATGTTGTCCCGGGTCGTAAGGACTAATGGTGTACAATCACAACCATGGACTTATCCTCTCGATGAATGATAACCATTTGGAAAGTCCTAGGGAAGGCAGTTCGGTATAATCATCATATAACTATCCATCTGCGTGTTTGGACATCTATATGCTCTTACCAAGAAACGCGGTACACAACATCACATATGCTAGTCTCGAGCTCAAGCAACATTGATTCATGTTTTAGGCGGCTGAATCGACTAGGAACAAATTTAGATTTTGCAGTGTTTACAAATAAGCTTCAACATCGAAGTACGATTCATTTGTATTAAAGTATAATCAAGGTCTTTATCTATGTTAATCACATGGGTATACGGATATAGAATTAACAAACCATGAAATAATGCATTATATTAAAATAAAGATTGTTTATTACAACTCAGTCAATAAATTCTCCGGTCAACAGTTGGCTTACAGGACATCTACTCTAACAGTTATCATCATGCATAATTTCATTATGAATAAAATATTTCTTGTATTGAAGTACGAAATTATAATGATCTGATTCCTTGTTAGCTTTGTATCATATTGGTCTTGACTTTTGAGAAGCGAAAGGATGTGAAAAGATTACTGATAGTATTGGAATTGTTTTAAAGAAATTTCAAATATTCAATGTTTTTCTTATTTCCTTTTTACCTTGAGGATCAACCTTACCTCAGTTATCTGAAGCAACCATGTTTTGTTCTATTCACTCTACCTAGAGTCTCATTGATGATTACGTGTTGTGCAAAATTTCAGTATGCTCATCATACTGTTATTGACGATTCTGATATCATAGTTGATTACAACAGGCAGCATTTGATGCTGGTTGGATTCCAAGAAGATTTGGTAAGTCAAAAGTTTCCTTTCACAATGTTTTTTGTACTCAGGAACTGAAAAGTTACATCATATTTGATAGGAGGTAGTCTTGGTGGCAAGAAAGAATTGAGACAACTTCGTTTTGGGGGACGAAAAAGACCGTTCCTTGCTCCGCTGTATGTCCATCTTTCCTTGTTCACTAGCAAGATGTTTAATGATTTTATCCTGGTATGAATTTTGTGTCTTAAAAAAAACTTGAACTCTGGTTCTCTGTAATATTTGTCATGAGATGCAATCCCTTGGTTGTTAATTTTCGGTGCACGTTGAATAAATCTTCGGACTAACATAATAGTCTGTAAATCACACTGATCAAATAAATCATACTGAACAAATCTTTTACGACATGTTCTCTACAGAAAGTGTTGACTGAAATATTAAACACATATCTACTCTATCAAATGGTGCATCTCATTTTGGTTTGAATAGAACATACATATTTCATTTCTCGAAGCACATGTCGCTTTTAAATGATTGTTTTGTGTTTAATTTGAATGTGTCCACAAGTTTGTCTTCAAATAATCATTCACAAATTTTGTATTTTATATTTATGTATATAATACAAACACACACACGAGATATTTGAAACTTGAATACCATCTAAGTGCAAAATTTTCAATTTTACTGTGTTACTTTTCGTTTCTTTTGGCTGCGACATACTGATTTTATGTGAAAATCCCTGAATCACTAATTATGGTAATGCGAAATGATTGTTTAAAAACCATTTCTTTATTTAAACAAAAAGTTTTAAATTTTATTATATTTTTTTAAAAAATAATTTCAATAATATGTAATCAATATAAAGTAACGAACTTAAATTTTGAACTAAATAAATTGATTGATTGAATTCAAATTTTATTATCTTGAAACGTAAATGGATAAAATAATTGTTGTAAATAAAATGGGAAGGGTTATTATGAAATATACTTTTAAAAGTAAGATTTAGAGTCGATGGGTTGAATATTAGTTGCACGACTAAAATAGAGTCACGGGGGGTTCGACAACCCCCACAGTGGAGAGATAATAATGAATTTGGTGACCACATTTTCCAGAAAATCAACCTATTATAGACTCTGCCAGTTTGCTACCGTAGCAGGAAAATCATTGAGCGGAAATTTACTCGACGATACTGATATCCTCTGATTGGAATACGGCGAGCCTACTTTTCAGTGGTGACTGCTATATAGAAGGTGGGATCCCGTAAGGGCGATTTTCGGGACACGACACATCTGTCTGATACGGGACTTGCTTGCTGGATACATCATATATCATGTTGATTGCTAAAGACTTCATTTTGTGTTTGTTCCTGGATAGAAGCATCGTACATTACTAGCGCTTTCATGTCTTGCTCGAAGTTTAGTCCCCCCTTGGGACTTCCTATCGATAATGATGTACTAGTCCACCTGCTACACTGGAGGATTTTTGGAAAAAGAATTGCAAGCGATCGATCTTAACTTATAAATGGCTAGAGATGGAGTAGGCAGAAGAGAGTCGTATAATTGCGTAAAAGATTAAAATCTTCTTGTTATTATTAACAAGAGAGGCGAGAAAGATATTAAACATGTATCAGCTATAATAACAACGAGAATAATCAGTTCGCTCTAAAAAGCATAGATTATAGCAAAGTGGATATATAGTTCACGAAAGTTAATCTGCATGACACAAACTTAAAAATGCAGCTACAAAGACGACAAGAAGAAAAGAAACGACATGCAAACAATAGTTGATTTTCAAATTTAGAAAGTACTATAATGGGCACAATGTAAATGCACGAGATTTCATAGTTTTCTCGAGTGAAGGGGGATATGATATCCCTGAGTCCAAAAAAGAAGTTAACTTCGATGAAAACAAAACATAACCTACTGAAGTCAGGACCAACAGAACCAGGGAAACACAGCACACGTCTGCATGTACTTATTTGACATTATACATATAAATCTTACAGCGTAGGCGTTGCCTACTGAGGTTAGGAAGAACCGGTAAAACTAATTTCCATGCCCCGTCCACCAATTCCTGCGATCAAACATTGAAACCCACTGGATTCTAGCTCTGCAATCACTTTATCAACTACTGATCCTGACAATACTGAGTTATGCAGTCAAGGAAAACTTCAGATAATTGTACATCATGGATAAATTATACAAATATAACTAATACTTAAGCATGACATAAATGAGTAACATAGCCAACGGTGAAGCCAGGCAGTTGGGGGCGACCATCTCACTTTCCTTTAAACTTTTCTGAAGGGCTTTTAAATTTTTAAAATTTTATAACATATATATTTAAAACTTCAGCCTCTGCCACTGGATAGGACAGGAGTAAAGGAAAGAAACAAGCAGAACAAATGTCGGATACAAGCTGGCAGTAGTGTCAAAACACAGCCTCCACCACCAGCTCCAGTTAGTTTTGAAGGAAGTTTATATTTTAACGTTGTCCGAAGCACACTTTCTATAGACGCGTGGCTGACCCCCATGCACTGGAGTAGTCCTTGATTCATTTCCATTAGCTCTCCTAGTTTTTCTTCTTTCTCAGTTATGGCAAGATCATCAGAAACAGGTGTTTGGATAATTGCAGCCAGCTCATTGCTAATGGAGTCAACAGCATTAAATACAGCAGTCATAGCATTAGAATGTCTCATTGTCCTTTCCGAGACACCAGCTACCAAAACTTTTGTATTTCTCCCGACTTTTGTATTTGTTATGAGCATTTTAAGAGGCATATTAGTCTTGATGCATGTAAGCTCACCAGATCTAAATTTGATCATGTTGCCTGATAAATAGAAGTCATTGGTTAGACGGTCGTCCTTCGTACTATTTAACATAATAATCAGGCACGGTTTGGTAGGTTATGTGCTTAAATTATACAGCTAGGCCTGTCGAATTAGTCCGCGCAAAACATTTGTTGTGAATGATATCTTAATACGTGTGGGAGGTACTTCCAAGCAAAGTCTGCCAATCTCTAGATGAGGTTGTATCATTGAGTTTATGAAGCCCTTTCTATTATTCTGTGAGAAGACACCTTATACATCTCTAAAAAAAAGTCCATTTCTGCATGGATAAAAACGTATTAAATTGTTTTCTAAAGTTATATGCAATTTATTGCTTTGCTTGTGTTCAAATAAAATATAAGGCGCATTCTCAGAAATTATTCCATCCATGAGGATGAACATCATATGGTTCAATTACGAAAGTGAACCTCCTGATAACTCCTTTAGGAAATGTAATTGGACGTAATATTTGAAATTAGGCATGAGTCATTCTCAGTTTCCCGTGGGAATAAAAACCTATTGGAGTTTCTTATTTTACCAGATCTTCCTATTTCCCCCTTTTTTACTAACGAATTTTGAGAATGAGCATGATGAAGCAAGATGATAGGGATTAAAGATTGAAAAACGAGAATGTAAACTTACCATGGGTGCTTACTGTATTGTCTATCCCCGATGGCTTGCCATGGATGATCTTTTCGCCTTCAAAAGCCCATTTATTTACCAGTTCCAGCTCATCTTCCCCAAACATTTGCCAACCTTGATGGCTAAAATCCAATTTTACAGAATCGGATAAAGCGAGGAATGCAGCTGAGAAGGCTACACACAAGGCAGCAGATGAACCCAAGCCAGCGCCCAATGGCAATTCAGAAGTGACGATGACTTTAGCAGGCTTACACCTGATAAAGACAAATAATGAAACTAAATGATAGCATTTGCTTGTGCTTAAACAAAATTCATAAGCCATCTAAAAAGTTTAAATTACAAACCCATGAATCGAAGTGTACAGCCAGATAAAAGCAGAAACACCCGAAGTTAGTCCAGAATTTTCTTCTGGAATATTTTGTTCTTCAACTAACATAGCAACTGCTTTTACACTCTCTAGTGAACATGATGAGGGAGAGGAATTGGCATGACTGCCTAGTTCAGGCAGAACTTCTTTAATTCTTCCAACAGGCCAAGAAAACTCCAATTCCATATCCTTAAGTTGGAGTTTAAGCGCATCATCATTATCTATTCAAAAGATATCGATAACTAGATGTAAAAATAACAGAGACAATTATCAAACAAATTAAAGAATCAAGTATGAAAACAAGGACTGCTGATTTAATGCAATTCAAGTGTTCTGCAATTGATAGTACGCCCGTCAGAGTTATTAACATATTATTTGAAGGAGCTAATTCTTTGCTCGTGAATAAAAGTTTCTTAAGGAACAAAGAAGGGAACATGTGATTTCCATCAAATCCATATTATTTCAATTGAATCCACAGCTCAACGAGATCAAATATGAACCCTTGATTTAGTGGATTGATTTTACATTGGAATTGGAACAAGAATCATAGCAGATGTCATATAACTATGAGAATTCTTCATCTCACAGATTAAAAAACTTCGGAAATATATGTTCAATCATGAAGTGAATCATACCAATGTTTGACATTTTCTCCACAATTTCAACACTAATAAACTTAAGTGCTGGCTTGAGCAGATGAAGCAAGCCTGTGTTTTATGAGACGGAGAGGAATATTCACAATTTTAAGTTGATGTTTGTTTATCCATAGAATGCAACTTCTAATTGTTTCCCATGAACTTCGTTAATTCATGCTTTCACTTTTACAATCGTTATTTGTTCAACTGATACACCTAGTTGTCCTCCATAAAAAGAACGTTTAGGGCAGTGTTTTAGACAAATTCAAGTAGGAATGACTCAGTCTTTAACAAATATCGCATCTGAATTTTCAAGCACAAAACTAAGTTCAAATATAAAAATTGTTAAATCTCATGTCTTGCACCGGTATAAAAAAACCTTCAAAGTATTTTTTTCCATTTTCAATTCCAAGAGACAATCTTATACTACCATGTGGAGCATAAAGTTTATACATCCTTCTAATTAACAAATTTTAACCTTATCTGACGAACAGAAACCCTATCATTCATGCACCATAGTTTTCATGCTCGTTACAAAAATTCTATAAACTACCATTCCCAAATGTAATCAAGGCCTAGTCACAGGCAAACAGTAAAATTCAAAGTTATTCTCGACATGCTCACAAGCTTCACCCGCAGCTCAAAATAGTGTGAAGATCATTTTAATTCATCCGAGTTGGGGAATTCCAAGGTCCTCCCATTTATTGAAGAATAAACACACTTGAACTGAAAACAAGTCCTTCGCAAAACAGCTTACAAAAAGTAACAAAAAAAAAAAAGACGAATCTTGCAAGTAAATCTCAAGTAATGAATCATCCGAACACCACTAAAAAGTGTGGAAATATAATGATTAAGCAAATTTTTTAATCAAAAGATCCATACAATCCTTTTTCCAGTGGTCAGAAGAAAGAAGTAATGTTATATTATTAGCACACATCTCAAAATGAATCCGACCACTAATGGTAAAACAAACCATGCCCATGCTTGATTTTGCTAGTAAAACGATTAAAAAGCATGCAAAAGATCAACAAACAGCAAATGGAACTAAGATTCTGATATTCATGTAAGCCCTATTGACGAGTAGTTTAGGACCGGAAATCAAATTTCCTGCGAAACAGCAAAACATTCAACGTGATTTCCTCGAAGTTACAATTTCTCAAACATTGTCAAAGGGGAGCAATTGAGTACCAGATGGAGTCGGGAAACGAAGAGACACGTAAGTGTAGAGATCAATGGCGGCAGCGACGGCGGTGGATCCGTGAACCACCGCATGTTCGCCGGCCAATATGATTTTTCCGGGGGCTCTGGCTCTGACCTCCATGGCCTTTTTTGTTGACAATCTAATTCGATCAATTAACACGTTTATTTTTTCGAGTTGACCGAACACAGCTCAGTTGCGAGAATTCACACATTTATATAATTTCTATTTCTATTTCTATTTTTATTATAACAATGAAAAAGTGATAGTTACGGTTCATACTTACTTGATAATTTATAAATTACGTCAGTCAAATAAATTAAATAAAAACGTTCGATTTTATAATGTTCGATAATATTGATCAATATATTTGATAAACAAAATCAAAAACAAATTTATTATTGTATATGTGCCTAACTATTACAACAGATCATATAAGGTATCGTTTGGTTTGCTATATTATTTATCCATATTTTTATCTAATATAATATCATGTTTAGTGCACCATATTATTTATCCATCTACTAATCATTTATCTTATATCAATCAAATCATCAATCATTTATCTCACATCAATCAAATCATTGAATTGAAATTACAATATTATATTTAATAAATTGTATTATGAATATTTTATTAATACTTTCAACAAGACAAAACGGTAAATATTATTAGGTGATTTATCTCGAAAAATATTTAAGAAATGATTAGAATAAAAAGAAAATGATAATATAAGCACACATATACATGACTTGTGCTAAAACTCAGTGTTCTAAAAATCAATAAGTGGTAGCAAGATGACTACCTCCACCTAGCACCTAAGTAGACGTCAAAGCGGTTTTTTAAAATTATTTTTTATAATATTTAGTAACATTATATATTAATATCTTTAAATTATTTTTTATTTTATTTTATTTTTATTTTTATTTTTGGACATTAAATCATTGTTTGATTTTTTTGCATGATTTTTATGGATATGTGTAAAAAATTTCATAGATCCATATGGATTTTGTAAATTATGATTATGATTTTTAAAAAATTTATTTGAACTAATAGTTAAGCATGAATAACTTTTATTTATTTTAATTTTTTTTATATCAATATAAATATTTTTTGCTTATTGATTTAATTTATGAAATACAATAAATAAATCAGTATTAAATATGTTGCATTCAATTATTCAAATCAATTTGACATGATTATTTAATTAATTAATATTTGTAAAGAATACATAACGATAATTTTCAATATTAATAAATAATCAAACTTAAAATAATTTAATATATTTTAAGTATATATATATAAGTGAATATATGAATTTTAGATATTTCGCAATTAAATGTTCGTCCAAATCTTTAGGTTGAATCAAAGACAATTTTTAGTATTTTATAGTTGTACTTTAGTTTATAATTCTTATACTTAATATAATTTCATTGCGTCATTAAAAGTACATTTTAAATAGATCTAAACTTTTGTAGACCTAGACTTTTACATATTTAAAAATTTAATGGTATTCAATCTAAACTTTTGTAAAATTTTAAAAGATCGAATACCAGTAAATTTTTTTTAAATATGCAAAAAATCTAGATTGAATATCTCTAAACTTTTAAAATCCACAAAAATCATTAAAAATTTAGTACCAATATAGCCTTGATATTTTGTAAACCCGATTCCAAATTGGGTCAAAACTGGTTGGAGCAAAAGTTTTCGCTAAAAAATCTAGATTGAATATCTCTAAACTTTTAAACTCCACAAAAATTATTAAAAATTTAAAACCAATATGGTATTTTGTAAACCCGATTCCAAATTGGGTCAAAACTGGTTGGAGCAAAAGTTTTCGCCTACTAGCCCCTCGCTTTTCTTTGACTGCTCAAAAGTAAAATATTCATAGGAGTGGGAATTGGACACTGAACTTATTATTATTATGTATTTCATATTTCATTAAATTCCCAATTTCATAACTTTTACTATAATGGGAATTAAAAATAAGAGTTGTTAGTTAAAAAAGGAAAAGAAGAAGAGTTGTTATTCAAAGCTACACGACTTTTTTTTCACATTAGTGTCAGAAAGAGCAACAGCTGCATGTGGTGGAATGTAATGGCCAAATCATATCAGTAATTCAGAAATTCACACCGTACAACGTGGTACTTTTTTTCTCACTTTCCTCAAAAAGAGAATGTTGCAATAACTAGACTCAGAACCATGAAAACAATGTAGAGGCCAACAAGGCAGAAACCCCAGAATCTAGGCACTCGAAATCTGCTCCAAGTTACCACTAACAAAGATCCCATCAAGCTCAAGATCAAGAAAACAAATGCCACTACAATACTCGTGTGGAAATGAAGCTCATAAGCCTCGGGAAATACAGTAGCAGTCTGTATCACTAGACCAGTTCCGAGTCCAAAAAGCATATTAAACATCGGCCCGGCAAAGCATCCAGCCATAGCCATAGCCGGCTGCCCAGCTTTAGCTACCGCTACATCAGCAACAAGATCACCGACAGAATTTCCCCAGGCAAGAACTGTCAACCCAAGAAGTGAAGCAGGCAATTTCAGAAGTACACCAAGAGCCTCCAGGCAGTTGAGCAATTCACCTGCTGTGGTGGAAATCCAGAACACGCTCATGATGAAAGCAACCACCACCGACAGCATTTGCTGGGATTTCGGAGCTTCTTTTTGGACTGTGTAATGAAGAGTAGCTAAAGAGAAGCTTCCACAAAAGACAACAAACCAAAGAGGGAGATGAGTGTTCAGAAGAAGAAAGATAATCGGGTGGTCTAAAGGCATAAATGATTTGCAAGAGTATAAAACCACAAGTGGACAAAGAGCAATATTGGCAGATTGATAAAATCTGCTCCATTCAGCTGGTGAAGTCTGAGGGATGGTGAGTTTTAGAAGTATTGAGACAGGAATTTCCCATGTCAGTGACATCTGTCAAAACATAGAATATTTAATCAAACTAAAATGGTCAGTACACATTATAAGAGGTTTAATTATGATAAAAAACAACAGATTTAGAAAAAAATCCAACTTAGCTTGATATAGCATCAGGGAGTATGTGAAGTTAGGTGTTAAGATTATTCACACTTCTTGAGAAAGGGATTAGCTCATCAAATCAAGGTATTTTATTATCAAATCAAGGTATTTTATTCGATATAATATATGCTCCTCTTTATGTTTATCAATCATCTATTATCCGACGAAAAAGTAAAAAAAAAACATATTATGTAGCAGCATAAAAAGGAAATGATTTTAACTTGGCTCATTCAATGTAAAAGAAAGTAAACTCTATTTTCACGGCAAAATAATTCTTTTATCCGTTCTCAAGACTTTGAATGATTAAAGATTTTCCTTTGGGCACCAATAATATGTGTGGGAATTGGACCGGGTAATTCAGATTTGGGTCAGGTATGCGACATGTCCCATGAGCAAATATTTCTACATACAGATTTTATATTTGTCTCCCAACCAATCATCTTATTTACTATTTGTTACATCATCTTTCATTCCTCATTCTTCCAAAACAAATCCTTTTCAGCCTCCTAAATGTTAAGAATTGAAACTCTCCTGCAGATCATAAAAGCTAGTTTCAAAACTTGCCCAATTGTTTCAGCCTAGATAATCAAGATTTTTGGTTTTTTCAACTCAAGAAATTTCAAAAGCTCAATCTTTTTTATTTTCAAATTACGAACACTTCAAAAATTCTAGAGTGGTTTATTCAACCATCCCTTTTGAAACATTTGCTTATTGTGGGTAGCAATTGCCTTACTATCCTATATGCCTGCTTATGTCACTTGACAATTGAAATATAATGCTTCGTATGTCGTGTGATTTAAACTTTCAAGTTACAACATCGCTAATTACTATAACTTTTGATGGTACAACATGCACACATCGTGAGTTCAAGTCCCATGGGTTGAAGGGGCAATAGGTAAGAACTGCTTAAATGGCATAACAGCCAAAACATACGATTTGGACTTAAAACATATAGTTTTTTGGTACAATAGCATGCTTTGACAAAAAGTCTCAGTAACAGAGAAATGCAGTAGCGACTCCCGATTACCTCTATTGTTCAGGACAAGACAAATGTAATAGCTACTACAGCAAAGATAGAAACTGATTCCTCATCCTGCTTTTGTTAAAGGGAAAAAACTTGGCATCCAAAAAGATAAACACCAACATATCCTCAGACTTTCAAAATTTTAAAATTATCTAGCCTCCAGTAATCCCTCAAATAATAACAGAAGTGGACAAAAGGGAGATGATTACAATTTTCCAGCACTTCAATTACATTTTATCATAAATGCATCTTCTCCAGAATAATGGTAGTACTTGGTCGGGCTTTCAACTTAAATAAACTAAAAAAAATTGATAATATTTTTGTAGCAATTTCCTAGATCATTTCAAGATAGTAGCTGCATATGAATTTCAAATGGTGTTTAATACAAAAGCAAATTTATTATTGTGATTATAAGGAAAAAGTGAAGTTGTATACCGATTCCTAGCAAGGTAAGGGTAAAGTTTAACTGAAAAAGTCTTTCAAAATATATGTCAAATAGTCCGAACAACTTTATGAACTGATAGGATAAAATAACATGCACGGAAGAAATCCTTAATTTAGATGCAACCAATAGTTATAAAAGGGCTCAGAATGGCAATCCCATCACACTGTCAATTCACACCTACACATGGACAATTGATTACTGGACAAAACTAAGTTTAAGGTATATGGAGTAAATGTCTAGGCTTTCATTTCATCAACGGTGGTACACTCTGGACAAGAAACCACCACGATTTACTATAAGCTGACATCTCCCCATTGGCAATCCCATAGTCAAATAATTAATACCATTCAGCTTAGAGTATGATTTTTTGGTTGAGATAGATCACATAATTCAAGTATAAGTAATAAGCTAACCATCTCTTCCAATTGCAAAATAAATTGTGACATTAGTCTACACAGCATGAAACTCTCTATACTTCCCCAAGTTGCTACCGAGAATTAAATTTGTTTACAATCCAAAGTGATTTCTTATGACTATTAAGGTTAATCTTGCCTAGAAAATAATCCTTTGGAATAGCAATAGCAAGGTATACTTTCTGACTGTATTATGATATCACCGAGTAAAATTTCTCTGTGCATATTTTTAAGCTACATGTATGCAATAAACGATCCACATCTACAAAGAAAAAGATGTCCATCTGCTGTTTATTTAAATAAATAACACAAACAGTCAATTATATTATTGTGCTTAAAATTTTAATGGAAAACAGCACAAGTTAGACTACAAAGGAGATGCTGGTCTTTCAGTAAATTTCTTGAACTTTGACATTATCATAATGACATAAGAACATAAAATTAATCATTCTTCTGAGTTCTGATAAAATCGAGCATTAAATTTTTATTATGAGAAAAAGAAGCAAGTTTCTAGTCTTGCTCATACTTTCACTTTCAAGATACTGAAGCATTAACTGATCTGGCAGTGTGTTACTGTGACTTCCGTACAAAGAGGGTTAGCTACAAAATTCACATGAATCTATCAACAAATGCATATAACTTTACAGCACTGATAAGTGAACATAGATTTTTAAGAAATGAACAAGAGATCATAGGTTTTTAAGACTAAATTTTGAGCTCAAGCATCTCCCACATGCAGCAATTAAATACTAAAATTACTAATGTTTTAGCATTGGAACAAATTCGATCCATAACGAAAGCATACCTTTGCAAAGGCTTTAAAGAAGCCAAACCTGGGCTCCCCTCTAATTTGTAATCTGCTTGTAACTTCACCATTTTCACAATCTAATTCCTCCAACACTCCGCTCACTGTCTCTCTATTAGAGACCAACTGCACCTCCTCAACAATGGAGATATTCATCTTCTTCCCACTATCGTATCCCAAATCCATGGAAAACACAATCCCAACAAAGAAAAGGTAGAATCCAACAAAACCAACCGCTTGCCATAAAAAAATCTCAGCGCTCAAGTACACGTAGAACAGAAATAATGCAGCAGTCAAGTAAAACAAGACATCCCTGACGAAAGGTGCGGGGTCAACGGCAAAGGGCGCAGCGTAGATAGCGACACAACCGACCACTAAAGCAGAGACAAAAGTCCCCGCGGAAAGAATAGCACCAAACCCGGTTCTGGCTTGTCCCCCCTTAACAGCAGCCACGGATGCAAACACATCGGGAGCCCCATTGCCGAGAGCTAAAAGCGTGACGGCGCCCATTGAAGGGGAGAGCTTCAGATGCTTGGCCAGCTTGGTGACAACGACGGAGAAGTAATCTTGGGCCGTTCTGACCAGGATGTAGAACTGAATAAAAAGAATGAAAATGAGGAAAGGAACAGAGAAAAATGGGTTGCTAGCAAAGAGGCAGAAATGGAAGGAGGGATAATCGAAGAGACCATCGGAGGAAGTGAAATTGGAAGGCGAGCAGATTGAGGTAGCATTTAAGGCGACGGAGAGGGACCTGCGGTGGACTAAGAAAGATGTGGAGGGGTGAATAGAAGGATCTGGGCGGGGGTGGAGAAGGAAGACAAGGAGAGTAGTGAAGAGGATCAGTGAGATTGCGGCGTTGTTAAGGACAACGCTGGTGCTGAAGGCCATGCCATTCCAGTTTCCGAGGATTACTTGTTTCTTGCCTATACGCGGTTTGTGTTCAAGTATATTTAATTATTTGTTATTTAACCCTTTCTATGTTACAAATTTTACAAGTCAAATTAAGAAATAGACAGACAGGATATAAAAGATTGATTATATTTTTATAGGGAAGTTTCCGGTTTTAATTTTTATTTTTGTGCTTTAAGAACTTATACAAGTCAAACCATATACATTTGGAGACAGATATGAAGGAAAAAACATCACAATTTTTGCTCATGAATATAACCTTGCAAGTCTAACGCAACACACAGGAGAGACTTTTTTTTCGATTTCTAAGAGCTTTACTGGATATTTTTTTGTAAAAAGATACATAGCAGCGCCCACAACCCTCCCATCCAAGATCATAGATTCTCCTATGAGCACGTAAGTTGTAATTAGCAACATTAAAAAACACAGTTTTCAGCCTTCAGATAGAGGCCAGTTCTTCAAATTTACTGTAAAATGCCGAGTCTGAACTTCGATGCCAATCACAAGTTCTTCAGATTTAGTGTAGAGTGGCGAATCTAAACTCAAATTCTATAAATATTTCATGGTTAAAACAATATTTTCAATACAGACGAGAATAAAACCACTTTTTAGACTCCTGATTTTGTTACTCCCGCGCATGAATCTTTAACTCCCGTGATACTAAATTATAGAAAATTCCACAAGATAGTTATTTATCTATACGCCTCAGGTAAGCGGTAGCCATTCATCACTATTTTGTCCGCAAACATCTTTCCAGTCTTCGGCATGACATGCCAATGCAATGTTAAGTTGAACTCTTTACCGCGTAGATTTCTCCCCTACGCCACAAAAGAATATACATCAAAAGACCGAATCAAAAGATTAGGTACGAATGCATAAAACAGTACACACATCACTTACTTGGTCAATAAAACGATATTTGTTTGTTGTGTGAATCCAAAACTTTGCATGTTCTTTGGAAGGTATGATACCGTCCCACAAGGACACCTACAAAAGTGAATTCCAATCATTTAGAGATTCGTCCCACATAGAAATACAATATTTTATGGTACTCGAGCTCTCATTGTCTAGGAAATACCACGCATTAGTTTTGGACATCAACTTTCTTTCTATCCAATTAATGGAGAAATATAAATAGACTAAAATAAAGAATATATATTAGAAGGGTATGAGTGGTCCAGAGGCAAAGAGATCAACAATTTCAGTACTCCAGATGCCATCCAGTATCAAATCAATTCATACATCATCTTTTCCTTCTTGTTTCCTACATTTATTTCTTTTCCGCAATCTCTCCAGTATCAAATCAACTCATACATCATCTTTATCTTTTTGTCTCCTACATTTATTTCGTTTCTGCAATCTTTCAAATGAGATAGATCAGTTACGAAGTCTCCCCATCTATGTGCTGAGGACAAACTGGAAAGAAAGTCGATATCCTTTTACCGAAGTCTAAGAGTGCCCAAGCATCAAATAGTTTATCGATAAAGTACACCTAGACACAATTTTAACAAATCCAAGGACTAGTCTTCAGATAACATATGTTCTTGCTTCTGTGATGCTTTCATTCTTGAAATTCTAAATAGATTATAATAAGAACCATCTTATTACAAGGCCATAGCAGAACAATAGCATAGAGATATCTGCAGAGTATATGTCTCAAGTGCAAGAAATACTCTGGTAACAAGAAGACATTTCAGTTAGGCCACTAATTTCTACAGTGACCAAACCATGAGCAGATTACATACAGTAGATTCGAGAGAGAAATATACAGCATAATGAATTCTGTAAGCACAAAAAAACTCATGAACCGGTATACACCTGATTCAGCGAATTCTTTGGTGTTTCATATTCAGCAGCTAAAAATACAAAGACCTGCAAATTCCAGAAGAGATGCTGTCACATTAAATGAACTTAAATGCCAACAAGAGCTCATAAATCCAAATTTCTAGCATCTGACGGTTGACATTATGTTCATATCCATTTTTTATGAACTTCCTACGTAAGATATTTTACATACGATTTAGTTAAAAATTGTGTGCTGACATAAAAAGTCAAAATTTGCTGAAGAAAGTAAAAGAAGAATTTTCAACACTAACACTTACCAAAAGAATAGTATAGATACAAGAAAGCATATAAAAAAAGAAACATCAAGGCTCCAGCCCCGAGAACTATGATAATTTATGAAGGCTAATAGAAGGCAAAAGAAGATATCATGGATATGCATAAAATGGAGAATTTAATAAAATTTCTATACAGCTCGAAAAAATTTACTAAGGATGGGTCCGGGAATTTTCGTTCAAGTTAAGGAGGGAAGGCATGGAATGGAAATTTTTTAAATATTAGATATATTTATTTTAGCTGAAAACAAAAAGGAAAATGAGATATAGGTAGATGCACACACTTTATTTCAGGTATTTGAGTAGGAGCTGGGACAGCTGGTCAGATCACACCCATAAGCCTTTCCTTGCACCCTATATGTCACTACCTAAAACAGGAGCCCTGGAATAACCATGAAAGAGAGATGCAAAACATAACCTTCCATATTTTTATTGCATATCCTACAATCGATAATTACTTGAGCAAACCACGTGGCATGTTTCATTGCATGTATATTACTTCCAGCGACCAGACAACAACTGAACTATGCCCATAAAAGTCAGATGGATAGGCAATGACAATGTTCTACTATTTGAACTTCATCTCATTACTAAACCAATCTTTGTGACTATATTAAAAGGCAAACCCATGAAAATCATGGATTTATCCACAGAAAGCAAGCAGTCCTCTCTATCCACATTGAATATCACCAATAGTATCAAGAGAACAAACTATAGGTAGTCAAAGTTCAAAAATCAACAAAATATTCCACATACTAAGTTACCAACAAACCTGCTTTGTATTCCATGTAAATAATGACTGCAAGTTAGCAGATATATTCAATGTCAGGCTGACCTGTATGGTACAAAAATCCTAATCAGTCAACCAGGTATGTTACAAGAAATTGACCACGCCTTTGCAAATTGAGCACTGCTAAACCTTTTGCAAGTTATTTTCTGTACAAGCACCATTAACTTATCAGGATAATCCCCATCCATTAGTCAAAATACAGAGCTAGTAATCCAAGTTTTTTTTTGCAAAAAGGAAAGAAGCATATGCAAGAGACTGGATGAAAGAAAACAAAATTCTCAATCAAGCTGTTACTTCCTTATAACTTTTCTTTGGTAGAGGTAGTGACTAGTGAGCGAGGAATGTAAAATCCTTAAGCTTCATCTCCTTAAGCTTTATCACCTTAAACTTAACCAAACCTAAGGACATATTTGCTAATCATGGACACCTCCAACAGTGACTACGTTCGAAACTATGATCATAAACTAAGGCTTTTAGAAATGATACAAGGCCCATAGTTAGGATTAAGAAAAACATTTTACAGCGTAAATTTGATCCAAAGTTCAATGTTATAAAAAGTAAAACACATAAAAAAGTCCAAGTGCAGAAACTTTGACTTGTACAAAGGTGAAATTTTGCTCGGGAAAGGAAGAACAAGAGAATGAAAATGTATGTATGCAATACAAATCGAGTAAATTCAGGGTATGCATAACAACAATCGAACTTTGAATGCAAGATATACTGACGTAGCGACCAGAATGTACAAAAATAACAGGAACATAGAAACAGAGTATGACGAAATAAAGATGAGGCAAAAATTAACATAGTTCATATGCTAATATACGAGCGGAACTCCCAGAATATCGGTCATACAAAATAAACAAATAAAAGCTGTCCCAATAGGCTGACTTACCTCCTCATCTCCGTCGGGTTTCTTCTGGAACCAATTAATATTCAAAACCTAAAACTCACAGGAAAAAAAAGATCGAAATGAACAACATTATCAAAAAAAAGGGACGAATTAACAATTAAACATATTTATGCGTACAATCATATATACCTGGACTTCAGAGGTGGGGGTCGGCGAATTGAAATTGTCAGATACAGAGGCCATGGCGCACATCAAAGCGAGAATGGTGATGGCGAAGGTTAGCAAAGAATTAGCTCTGTACCCAAAAGAGTGCATTTTTGTCCCTGATTAAGTATATACATATAATCGGAAAGAGAAAAAATAAAGGTAAATCTTGAGTTGAATCAAATAAAAAGGAATATAAAATCGTCAGATTCTTGAAATCTCGCAACATTTGTTGTAAACCGACAATGAATCTTTTCACCTTGTGAATCGTAGGTGCTGGCGGAGACTGAAACCGATCGGACGACGAGTGTAGACTTGAGAAGACTGGAACGAGAGAAAAATGGTGACTATATGGGCTGGGCCCAACTTGAGCAATCTATTGGATCTATTATATTTATGCTATTGGGCCCACATTAGTCAAAATATTTCTCTCAAACACTTATGTGCTCATTAATTCATGTCATCAATCAAATATCAACATATTAAAATATATCACATTCCACGATCAAATATGTGAGCAATCAAATATTTATGATTATCGCTATTATTTTATTACCATTCATTTATTTTTTATTAAAATAAAATAATTTATATTTTCTAAAGTTTTTCTTTAGTATAATTAATTTAATTTTAAAAAAATTCATTAATATTTAAATTTAATATTAAATTGTATATATATTTAGTTTGACAATTGAAAAATAATTGAGTAGGTCTGTGAGACGGTTTCACGAATCTTTATCTGTAAGACTAGTCAACCCTACCGATATTCACATTAAAAAGTAATACTCTTAGCATAAAAAGTAATATTTTTTCATAGATGACCCGAATAAAAGATCTGTCTCACAAAATACTACCCGTGAGTCCATCTCACACAAAGTTTTATCAAAATTAATTTAAGATTTTTACAATTATAAAGCAATATTTAAATTTTTTAGAAATAAAAAAATAAATTTTTTTATTGTGGATAGTGTCGAACACTTCACGTGGGGAGAATCTCCCGGAGGACATTTGGAGATTTTTCTCCAACCATCTTCTATTATGGTGGATATCAAAATAATAGAGGTACGGGATTGATTGATTTTCCCAACTCTAAATTGAATCTCATATTGCCACTGTAGTAATAGATGAAATAAATTACGATTTTTAAAATTGCATTTTGGTCTTTTTTTATGTATTAAATTTATGTTTTTGCCTTTTTCAATTTTTTTCGTTTTTAATTATTTTTTTTATTCCTTCTAATTTATTTCGAGTGTTTTTTCATTAATTTATTGTAGTTCGCTATTTATAATAAACACGAAAAGGAGATAGTAAATAAGGACATGGAAACAAAATACTTGAAAAATTAATAAATTATTTTCGAAAATCGGAACTAATTAAAGCCAGCCAGCCAGCCAGCCAGCCAGAAAGCAAAGTCCCCTCTCTCACTCAAGCTATGCAAGCCTAGGTAGCCAAAATCCAAACAGGGATTGTGCAGTTGCAGTATCGCGTAGAACAATATTAAATTCTCGGAATTCAAACCAAATAAACCATAAATTTGACCAATCCACTAATAATATCAAGATTGATCTCAACATGCGATTTTGGCAGCGAGGAAGAATTCTCGTGCGAACATAAAAAGGAAAGGCAATACTTGATTGAGCTACAGCAAAGTAACCATAGGAAAACAAAAAAGGAACACGACAAAACAAATTTAACTAAAGCAAGACTACAATTTCACATGACACTGCAACTATCGGTGTTCTCATCACTGAAAATATGGGTGAATTTATCGTTTGCCGGAGGTGGAGGAGGCCCGTAGTACATCCCCGGGTGCACCGGTCGATTGAACATCATCGGATTGTACATATCGTTCCCATTCGGACGTTGCTGATTCATCATCATCATCTGAGCCATGTATTGTTGTTGTTGCTGTTGGTTATAAGGATTCCCATGTCCTAGGCCGAAGTGATCCGCCGCTGGTGGTCGCCATTGTGCCGCGCCAGGAAAATTCCCCATATGCGCAGGGGCAGGGAAATTACCCATCGGATAGTTACCCATCATGCCTACATTTCCACCATTCAACCCTTGATTATTTGCATTGAACTCCTTGAATCCTCGGTGTTTTTTGTCCATTTTTGGAACCATGTCAAATTTCTCACCCCCTTTCTTGCCCCAGCTATCATTGTTTTTCCCATCATTCTTGCCGTTTTTCCCACCAGATTTACCATTTCCGACCACAAATCCTCCCTTTTTACCACCTTTTTTACCACCCACTTGATCTTGATCCCCCTTCTCTGCCTTAATCTTCCCACCGTTCTTCCCACCGCCATCTTTAGCCCCAGTTTTACCCAACATACCCTTCAGAAAGTCGAATCCGCCACTTTTCTTGCCATTTTTAACTCCATTCTTGCCCTTCAAATGGCCGCCATGGTCACCACCACCCAAACCATTTGAAACTTTATTAGATACTTGATGACCGGTAACGAATTCCTCATCAGAATCATCGTCAAATTCATCGTCAAAATCATCCTCATCAGAATCATCTTCAGACATATTGAACTTGCCAGATTTATTATTATCTTTACCCAGAAATTTCATATCTTTCCACCCTTTAATATTCTGCTGATGATGACGACTTTTCTGTAGATCTTTGCCACCCTTTTGAGATCTATTATCTTTTCCCCCATTACTCGGGTTTTCAAAGCGGATATTGTTGAGAAAATTCGCCGGATTCTGTCTATTTTGTACTCCCAAGAGCTCGGCATGTTTGCCTGATTTCTCAAGTTTCTCTATGAGAACTGCTGGATCAACATTCCCAGAAACAAAAACTAGTCCTTTCTCCACATCAATATTTACCTTATACACTCCTGAAAAGATAAGAAAAATTAAATCTTTGATCCAAATTTTTTTGAACAGAACACTAAAAAAATACACGAGACAAACTAAAACTCGATTTCTTAATAAACTCCAGCTGAACCCCACAACATACCCTCAACCTTCTGCAGCTTCTTCTTGACCTTATCCTTACAGCCTTCACAGTGTATATTTACTCTAAGAACACAAGTCTGCAATTGAAAACAAACCAACACAACTAAGTCATTAACAGAAACAAAAACCAGACAATTACCCCAAGTGGGCTGTGCACAAATCTTGAAGGAAAGAAACCCCTTAATTACCTGAACCTTCAACATATCTTGCTTATTCATTATTGATCTCTGGACCACAAAACAGGAAGAAAAAGTGATTACAAGAAGCTTAACAGCAAAGGAAAGAAGAATCTGAGAAGTTGGTATATATTTATAATATCATGGTCCTGCAAAAGAGAAGCCGGGCTTTACAAGATCAGTAACCGACTCTCTCCTCGCTTGCTTTTGTAGTCGGCCACTCCGTTTTGTAGTGAGCAAACGAAGGTGGAATAGGTTTACACAGAACTAAGAAGGCGGTCGCAAGAATTTTAAAATATCGTCTCCAAAACAAACGAAAAACACATTTTAAATATATTTCTGTCTGAACACCCTTCAGCCACTTCTTGGCACTACGTAGTAAAAGTGTCATTTTTTTATTAATTAATAATTAATAATTAATTAATAGTTAAATGACAAAAATTTGTGTGAGACGGTCTCACGGATCGTATTTGTGAGACGGTCTTTTATTTGGGTAATCCATAAAAAGTATTATTTTTTATGTTAAGAGTATTACTTTCTGTTGTGAATATGGGTAGAGTTGATCCGTCTCACAGATTAGGATCCATGAGACGGTCTCACATGAAACTCACTCTAGTTAAATTACTCACTTTGTCAAAAATCTTATTATATAATATGTTTATCTTTAAAAAGAATGTAAGATTAAATTAAATTATTTGTTGAGATTTTATTTTTTATTTCATATATATACATGTTACCATAAAAAAAGATAAATTTTTTGTCTTTTGTCTTTTTTATTTTCTTTTTAATATTTGACCAATGACATCTCGGTTCTTTATTAGGATTTTTATATGGCAAAAATTTGTGTGAGACGGTCTCACGGGTCGTATCTGTGAGACGGATCTCTTATTTGGGTCATCCATGAAAAAGTATTACTTTTTATGCTAAGAGTATTACTTTTTATTGTAAATATGGGTAGGGTTGACCCGTCTCACAAATTAAGATCCGTGAGACGGTATCACATGAGACCTACTCTTCTTATATTATTCATATTTGAATAGAGATCATAATATGGGAAAAAATTTGTGTGAAACAGTTTCATGGGTCGTATTTTGTAAGACAGATATCTTATTTGGGTCATCAACGAAAAATTATTATTTTTTATGCTAAGAGTATTACTTTTTATTGTGAATATCGCTAGGGTTGATCCGTCTCACAGATAAAGATTTGTGAGACTGTCTCACAAGAGACATAATCCATATTAGGGGTGTGCACTAAACAGTTAAAACCGAAAAAACTTATCGAATCTTACCAAATCTTTAATTTTTTTTAGGTATTTTAAAAAGAATATACAAATATTCACTAACAACTTATCCTAAAACATTGAAATTAATTTAGTATTTTATTTTATTTATTACACCGTGAAAACAAACCAAATGAATCAAACCGTGACATAAAACGATCCTAACCGAAATTAAACGATCCGATTTTGGATTAAGAATTTGGAAAACCGAGAGCCGAATAGAAATTTGACAAAAGCGAGGAAAAAATGTTGCACGACGAGGATGAAGGATTAATTTGAAGAAAAAAATGCTTAAATGAGGTCAAAAGCTTTGGAATCTTGATATTAAATTCGATCGTAGTTGGGAAAAATGGATAAAGTGTGCATGTGAATATGAGAAATACTATTTTCTAAAATTTTAAAAATTATCTATAATTTTTACAACATAAAAAATTCAATATAAAAATTTCATTTATCAAAATATGATTATAAATTCAATACAAAATCTCATAACATAATAACAAAATTTAACAATATAATTATTATAAATATTGATATTAATATATTTTAATATTATTGTACAAATATTTAGGCCTAAATTTCATCCAAGATGCTACGAAGGACAATGAATTTACGACTAGCTAAGCTAGTTTTCGATTCATTGACCGATTAATTAAAGAACAAAAAAAAGTTTGTCGAGTTAAAAAATGTACAACACGGAGTTGTACATTTCTGTATTCTGACAACTGACAGCCACATTTCACTGCCCTTTTACCAATTTCTTTATTCATTTGCATTTGTTTCCCTCTTCACAGTTGTCTTGTCTCGTTCCCATCTTGTCAGATTCTTGCGTTTATATATAATAATAATAATAATAATAATAATAATACTTCGGAAATTCAGGTTGTGAATTTCCAGAATCGTATCCAATTTTGTAATTTTAATTATTAATTTTTTTTTTATAATATTAGCCTAAATTTCACAGAGTTGTTCGTCCATTGGCTTCATCTGTTTTCAAACAAAGAAATAAGAAAAAATCCATCACTATTGTTTTCCAATCTGAAATCCATTATCTAATTTTCGAGACTTTGAACTTTTACGGATACATATCATGTTATACTCTCCATATTCATTTATTTTGACATGAATATATCCTATCATTGATCTTTTATACACAACTGAATCGATCATGAGGTTAAACGAGTCATCGTCTAAAAATCCGACTCTACAAAAGCACTTCTCCACCGCTTGTACGTCTCCGGCCGCCACCATCCCTTCGCCTGCAGGCCTCATTCAACATAAACGGGACTCTGTTTCTATAGCACATTCATGTCTCAGTGGAAGAGATCAGCCACACATGCGAATATAGGTACAATGTCTAGGCAATGGTTGGTTATACAAATCTTCAATACAAAATTATATTTTGTATACATTGATAATAAGTAAAATCTAGCCATCTTAAAAGTTATTTCAGGCAATAAAAGGACAAAAGTGGTTAGATTTAAAATGTCTAAATGAAGGTAGAAAATTCAATTCATCGAAATTATTTGTTTTTTGAATTGTCTGTTTATCAGGAGTGATTGATTTTTGGTATTCAACCAATCAATATTATGAACTAATTTCTACACACATTTTTCATTTAAAAGTTGATATATTTTAAGACATGAAACGGGTGTTTGGGTTTTGACTTGATTAACGATGATTTAGAAACCACGTGATTATTAATTATTATATAATTCCAACCGACGTGGGCTCGTGAGTGGGATCGCGAGAGACGGCGGTCCTCTCTTTGACCAATTTATTTATATATTTTCTTCTATTATATATATTATGTGTATTTCTTCTACTTTTTTTTTAACGATGAAGAAATCATTGTCACTATTTTTTATCTATTGAATAAATTCTGGATTAACATGATAGTCAGTAAATCACGTTAGTTAGATAAATAATGTTGAAGAAATCTACAAACCGCAGAATCTATCATGCTGAATCGTTAAGAATTCGACTGAAAACTTAAGTAGAAGCGTACCTAAAGTCATAATTCTGAATTCTTTGAAATGTGTCTTGATCTTCCAGATCTACGCGTTTTTTCAGAAAATCTTCTAATTTTATTTTCTAAACTATTATCTTGATGGGGAAAATAATAGGGAACGTGATGTCGCGCGATCTGTGGATCATGACCTATATATAGATAATGTCTATCATCATCTTCTGATATTTCTATGTCAGAATATCATAAAAACAAAAATTACCCTTATATATCTACACATTAAAGACTCACGACATATAAGATACATTAAAACCCAATAGCCAAAACCTTAACTGATCACTTTAATTTTGTGTTTAACTTAATAGACAACCAACAACGTATAATTATTCACATATAAGCTCATATAAATAAAATTGATCTAACAAATTATATTTGGCAAACTCCGAGCGATAAACTCACTCGATAAAATATTGAATACACCAAAAAAAATTTATACAATTAAATCTACCGTGTCGTGAACCAATTACGAGTGATGGGTTACGCTAGAATACCAGCCTGAAAGAAAATTAAAAAAGTAATGTCTCAATATTTTCAAAATATGACTATAAATTTAATCCAATAAAATAATGTCTCTTAGTAATTTCATAGAAAACTCATTTAAATTATCTTGGACATATCATATTTCTAATCTAGAATTTCAATTAATCTTCTTAAATCAATATGTTAACAAAAATATGAAGATCATGTCTCTTGTGAGGCGGTCTCACATATCTTTATTCGTGAGACAAGTTAAGCTTGCTCATATTTACAATAAATATTAATATTTTTGGCATGAAAAGTAATATTTTTTATAGGTGACACAAATAAAAAATTTGTCTCATAAGATCGTCTCACGAGAGTTTTTGTTAAATGTGAAATAAATATTCACGGAACTTTAGCTCAAGTTGCACCGCAGCTATCACTTGCCAGTTGAGGCTCGAACCTTATCTCCCCTCCTCCACCCTAAAAAAAAAAAGAAAAAAGTCTGGAACAAATTCCTCCAATACTTACAAATATAAGAATTTCGAAGAAATTGAGATGCCAAGTTAAATCATTTATGAAAATAGATCTAATTAATGTCAAAATTTAGAGATGCCAAAAATGTATATTTTTTGCCAATGTATATCATCTAAAAATTTTGCAAATAAAAACAATTTAAAGTTGTAGATGCTGTGTGTCAAAATAATAAAATTTACAAGGGATTAAAATATTTATATTACAATCGCATAAACAATAAATAACAACGGTTGTTTGAAAATATACATATAATAGAGTAGGTCTCTTATGAGACGGTCTCATGAATCTTTATCTATGAGACGTGTCAATCCTACCGATATTCATAATAAAAAGTAATATTTTTAGCATAAAAAGTAATACTTTTGTATATATAACTCAAATAAAAAATTCGTCTCACAAAATAAGATTTGTGAAATTGTTTCATATAAATTTTTGTGATTGTAATGTGGACAAATGGATACTGGTTGTTCAATAATTGATTTACTGGAAACCCAAATTATTTGTTTCTTCTTTTGCCCTCGAAAAAGCAGCTGGATTATGATCATTGTCCACGCCGCCACCAGCCTTTCACACACGCAGATATATATAAATAAATTATCAATAAATTCTCATTAAACTTGTGCTCAATTCCTGTTGGATCTAGTATTTCTCCGGTGAGATCATGTGCTTGATTCAGTTTGTACAAAATGTTGAAAATTTGAAATAATTCTACGATATTTTAGAATTAAATATTTTTCATCTAGTATTAATATATAATTTTTGAGTACTCAAACATGTATAATTTTTTTTATATTAATGACACGACTTTTTCGGATGAAAATTCGATATAAAATATAAAAATCTGGTATTAATATAAAATATTTTGAGTACTAAATGTTTTAGATATGTAAAAATATATGATTTTTGAGTGCTCAAACATGTATAACAAATTTTGGCATCATCGACACTGTTTTTCCGGATGATTTTTTTTTACAAATATTCAATATGTGATACTGATATATGACATTTCATAATAAACTCTTTCAGATCGGGTACTAAATATGATATTTGAGCACAGAAACAAATTTAGTAAGTGTTGATATTAATATATTTGTTTTAATTTTATTAGCAAAATTTTATTTTTTGTATCAGGTTTAAAACAATTTGTTCTGCAATATCATATATATGTTCCATATTTTCAATGTTTTGTACCGGAATTCATCCGAAAAATAATCGTGGCCAGCGAGTGCAAAAATATTTTTTGTGTGCATCCGAAACTGCAGAGAAAGTTTCGGTTTTAAAGAAACTGAACATATATTTAACTATATTGTTGGAGATTTAAAAGCAAGTCTTCAAAATTAGATAATTTTCGTTTAAATTTTGACTATACTTTTGTTCGCATCCTCACCATCTAATTAAAACTCATTATCGACGGCTGAAGAAGAACAATACTAGAGATATTTTTAATTACATAATAATGGTTACTATATTTTCAAACAGCTTGGATTCCGTATTTTATTTAAACATAAACTTAACACGGTTGTTTCTTGCTTTTTTGTCTCTCTAATCGAAAATTTTTCTTTATCCGAAACCAGAAATACACATCACCATTTCATTTACATTATTTTTCTCTAAAAAAATATATATTCCTCTTATGATGTATTGTGAAACCGAATACTAACTGTTTACCAAAAACTATATTTGATAGCAACGATATAAACTCAAATTTTATAATTGTACAACATTTCGGTTTGATGGTTCTTAAATCTCAATAACAAAACATTTTACTGTATTATTAAAATTATAAATAGCGATAACATGACTGATGATACCCCGGATATATCCGGTAATCAAAGAGGTAATCGGGTCATTTTTAGTCTTGATTTTGGGTAGTTAGGAGGCTAGAAAAGTTTAGCAAACCAACCAGTGCTCAGAAGGAATTGGGTTCCCTGCTGAGCCTGATTGTGAGAGCTCGGGTTGTACAGCTAGTAGCCAATGTTCCACATCATGGTTATCCACTCGAGCACCTCGGTACAGGTGTTATCTCCGAATTCACAGGTATGAGGTGTCATGTCTTGATCATCATTGAGAAGTCTTTAGACGAAGGTAGGGGTAATGTGACTAAGCTGAAGTAAGTATGGGTTGTCATACTTGACAGTGTCAGTGAGTAGAGTATGAGCGACCATCTCACCATGAGTAGCAGCTGAGCACTGAAAACAAAGTCCATAATTGATTTATCTCCTATAAATATTAGGTTTTCTTGATATTAATGCGTTTAGATATTCTTGCAATAATGTGCATATTCTTTATATATTTTCCAAAGATAAAACATTTGAATTGACTTAACGTCGGTATGGCTACGCCGGAGAATCTTCTGACGTCCACTAACATTTTCTACTATGTGTGCAGATATTTCATGCTCAGACACTTTTTTCACTCGAGTTCCAAAATATCGGTACAGAAACCAACATGATCCGATGTAATTGTCGATCGAACTTATATCCAATACAAAGTATCAATCGGTCTCTAGAAACACAATTATTGCTCTTACCTTACCATGGAGTCCACTCTTCACGGCTATCGAAAAGATTATGTTATTACATTACATATATTATGATTTTAACAAAGGTAAATTAAAGAATAATAAATAAATAATTATATATAAAATTTGTCCATTTTCCTAATGGTATTGTCGTCTACACTTTATCATAATGAATGAAGATGTTTTAGGCCTCGGGATTGCCTAATGCTTTCACTTTAGTAGCCTTTGAATAATCCACTCAACTTGTGCATGCTTTTTCGAAATTTCGGAATAGCCCATTACCATATATATCTATGCCTCCACCAAAGGGGTACCTGAACATCCCCACTTTCACTTTTGCAGAATCATACAAGGGATGTGTTTGTTAAAATAATGATATATCTTCATCTATGAAACATCGAAAAGTTGTACGAACATCTTCTGCATAATCTAAAAATGTGAGCTGAATTATTTTGATAATATCTCATTGATTAGTGAATATATGATCAATGAGCAAAACAGTTGGCAATAAAACATAATTTACAACAAATCATATTTCAGACCGACTAATTTAGTTCGAACGTTATTTATGCTAAACAGACGTTATCGATCGATGTATCCGTATCATCTTGCTTGATCTTGCGGAGTTGGGTTAGCATAGATAATGTTCGAACTAGTATAACTTGTAGAAAATTAAATTTTCTTTCTAACCGTTTTTTCCGCTGGTCATTTAGATAACTGTTCTATGAGATATCATCAAAATACTTCAACTCGCTAGATTTTAGTTTATGCAATGGATGTTCGTGCAACTTTCATAAAAATTAAATATCTAGAAAGCTTATTTAATTTTCATAGAGGAGAAGTTCCATATTTCACATGGAAGTTTAGTGCAAAAAAACCTCATTATTAATTATTTCAAAAACAAGAAAAATTTATGAAAACTCTGGGTGTTATTTAATTTTTACTTTGAAAATGTAACATAACAACGCTATTGTTATTTATGAGAATTTAGGTATGTTGCAATGTAATAAAACATGTAAAATTGGATTTTTTTTCTGTTTTTTTTGTGGGAGATGGGGCATGTAACCAAAACTTCTTGCCACACACATTTTTAAAACAACTCACAAAATTTAAAAACAAATCACAAAACATCTGTGCCAACCAAGCTACTCAAATGTTTTAACTGAACATACATACAAAATTATAGAAGTAAGAAGTTAACAGAAAAATAATGAGACTATTATGATATTCCAGAATGTATATTACATTGTCAACTGTACAGCATCTTGATTCAAGATTCTTCCAAACTGCAGACTTCGGCTGATCATCATGCAAAGAAGCGAAGCTGCGGATCACTTCTCGTTGTATACTACGATAATCTACACTCCCCCCTTAAGCATCGGCTTCTGAAAGCGATATCAAAAATAAAAATCACGAGGGATCAAGTAAAACTCTTTCCGAAAAAATTGACCAGTAAAAGACAAATCATTCTGAATAAATCACAAGCCAAAATTTTGTTACCTTCATCAACCTTGATCTCTATAAGTTCTTCAATGGGCTGGCGACAAATCGGGCACTTGTCTGATTGGAGTCTCAACTCTTTGGCGCACTCACTGCACATACACTGGAAAGCCAAAACAAAGCGAGGTTTTAACGTACATGTAAATTATTCATAATTTGCAGAGAACGTCTAGAAACCCCTTCCAGCCAAAATTATACAAAGTATCTAAATGTAAAAACAGTAATTTTTTGCCTTGAAGCTCGAAGGAATCCTGACACTAAGTAGTTCACAGAAGAAAGCCCCCATCGAAAGAAGATTACCAATGTTAATGTTTTAATGCCATAATAATGGATCAATTGATGATCAAACGTTGCCACTTTTTTTGTCTACTAAGAAAGCAATCACTTAAAAGTCAAAAACCTCAGATGCCGCCAATCAGAATTCAGAAAGACCATAATATGGAAACTAAAGTTTTGACGCATACAAGAACATATTGACTGGTAAAACTGAACTATATCAGTTGGTCAATTTCATTGTTATTTGCGAAGATGGATCTATGGTTCGGTCATTCTTGACTCCTGTAACAAATCCTGTTTTTTCTTCTTTCTACCGAATTCTGGCAAGCATACGACATAATATTTAGAAGATAATATACGTTCTTTGTTAATGTGGGAAAAAATCACGTGGGGAAGAGCAGAAGATGGAGAGAAGAACAAGAAGGCATTGTACCCCTCCAATAAAGTGGTATCATTAGTTGTTGTCGACCTTAAAGGCAATAAAAGGAAGGGACTTTTATGACTTGGGGAATGTTTGTGTTCGATATAACATAATCCAAATACTCCAATTAAATTTTTCCCAAAAATAATGCATGTTCAAATAAATATTTGGACAAGCTTTTTTCACCTTTTGTACTGACAAAATGTTAACTGAACAAAACAAAAAATATAGAAAGTAACTTATGTTGCTGGTGATAAACTACGGTTGGATGTTAGCTTAACTTCTTAAACAGAAACTAACATAGAGTGATTCAGTTAGTTTAGATTGGAGAAGTTGATTTGTTAGCGCTGTCATAAATCCTCAATCTTAGTTTCATTTGCCTCCATTCCCTATATCAATCCTCTCCATGAGTGCTGAGAAATAAATTTAAAAAATAAAATATTGGATGCACTGAGGTTGTGGCTTTTCATTCATCGATTCTCTCCGCGTGCATTCAGAAATAAGAATTAAAAACATAAATTACTGGATGCACTACGGTTGTTGCTTTTCATCAGATCGGTGATTCGATCAAACAAGAAAAGCTTGGACTTTAGAGTTGCCGCAGCAGCACCTTTTCATCGTCACGGCAACACCAAAAAAAAATTTTTAGCCTTCTAAATCAAAGTTCAATTCTATCAAAAATAATATCGAGTCGTTAAGTTAGTTCATCTTGGATCTAGTAACTTCTAACTCCAGTAGTTCAGCAAGTTCAACTACAATCTATATAAAGTTCGGTTCAAGGAAATATGAGCAAATGGGCTTCAATTTTTTTCCTGGAGGTATTGTATTTTAGCTGGAAATCAATTGTCGTTTAAGTTTCTTAGTTCATACTCCCTCCGTCCTACTCATTTAGGCTACATTTCCTTTTTCAGCCATCCCAATTATTTTGTCCAGTTTCCATATTTAATGTTATCTTTCCTATTCTTTTACCAATTTATCCTCATTAAATTATTATCATTATCTACTTGTACAATTTTTTTATCCTGTTAAAACCTTAATTATATATAAGGCCAAAATGGGAAATTGCTTTATAAAATTTACATTTTCAAATACTTTCTTAATCTATGTGAAACACACACAAACCTAAATGAGTCCATTATTAGAAAATATATCATTCCTATTGAGTAAAAGCTTATTTAGAATTCCATCAATCATTAGGTATTGTTCTTAACCTCATTTGAAAACGGATTCTTCAATTTTCACTTTCTTAACCCCGAATTTTACTTTTGTTTCTACTCAATTTAATTCAAATCCAGAAGTAGGCCCCATGTGATTCTGATGCTCTCCTAAACTTAAAAATGATTATGGTATTTGGATAGATAAAATAAATTTTTTGACACTCTAACCCTTTATTTTATCTAATCCAAAATTACCTTTTACATTAATTTAGGATTCTCGGCGCACCATCAAAAACCCAATCTTTTGCAAACATTCCAATAAGGATATTTTTAGCATTTTATCAAAAACTAGTACACAAAAACTCCTGTGAGACGGTCTCACGGATCAATTTTGTGAAACGGATATTCTATAGGAGTCATCAACGAAAAAGTATTAGTTTTTATGTCAAATATATTACTTTTTATTGTAATATGAACAAGATTGATCCGTCTCACGAATAAAGATCCGTGAGACCGTCTTATGAAAGACTACTCAAACTAGTATCCGTGAGACCGTCTTATGAAAGACCTACTCAAACTAGTATTAGAACGACTTATTTATCAAACACTCTATTTCGGAAAAAATGTCAGTTTTTCAGTTTGATTTTCAAACACCACTGCTTCTGATTTTTTTCCACTATTCACAATCTATAAATTTAATTAGTTCTATAAAAACATAATCTTTTGCAAACTCTCCCCAAGATTCTATTTGATTTGTTTTCTTATAAAATTAGGCATCTCAACCTACACAAATGCTTGCATCTATCCTCATTTGTATGTCGACAACAGATCAAGAATATACACTACAAAACTCTCCAGTTTCCACATTACTGTAATAGTATCCTTTATCTATCAACAACTATAATGGACAAGGTTTGGGTTGTTACCAGATGTCTACATGGCAAGACGGCTGTGTTTTTTACCTCAGTCATGCAAATGACACATTCTTTTCCCAAGTCCATGCCACTGATAGTTGTTTCATCTGAATTATNCATCGATTCTCTCCGCGTGCATTCAGAAATAAGAATTAAAAACATAAATTACTGGATGCACTACGGTTGTTGCTTTTCATCAGATCGGTGATTCGATCAAACAAGAAAAGCTTGGACTTTAGAGTTGCCGCAGCAGCACCTTTTCATCGTCACGGCAACACCAAAAAAAAATTTTTAGCCTTCTAAATCAAAGCTCAATTCTATCAAAAATAATATCGAGTCGTTAAGTTAGTTCATCTTGGATCTAGTAACTTCTAACTCCAGTAGTTCAGCAAGTTCAACTACAATCTATATAAAGTTCGGTTCAAGGAAATATGAGCAAATGGGCTTCAATTTTTTTCCTGGAGGTATTGTATTTTAGCTGGAAATCAATTGTCGTTTAAGTTTCTTAGTTCATACTCCCTCCGTCCTACTCATTTAGGCTACATTTCCTTTTTCAGCCATCCCAATTATTTTGTCCAGTTTCCATATTTAATGTTATCTTTCCTATTCTTTTACCAATTTATCCTCATTAAATTATTATCATTATCTACTTGTACAATTTTTTTATCCTGTTAAAACCTTAATTATATATAAGGCCAAAATGGGAAATTGCTTTATAAAATTTACATTTTCAAATACTTTCTTAATCTATGTGAAACACACACAAACCTAAATGAGTCCATTATTAGAAAATATATCATTCCTATTGAGTAAAAGCTTATTTAGAATTCCATCAATCATTAGGTATTGTTCTTAACCTCATTTGAAAACGGATTCTTCAATTTTCACTTTCTTAACCCCGAATTTTACTTTTGTTTCTACTCAATTTAATTCAAATCCAGAAGTAGGCCCCATGTGATTCTGACGCTCTCCTAAACTTAAAAATGATTATGGTATTTGGATAGATAAAATAAATTTTTTGACACTCTAACCCTTTATTTTATCTAATCCAAAATTACCTTTTACATTAATTTAGGATTCTCGGCGCACCATCAAAAACCCAATCTTTTGCAAACATTCCAATAAGGATATTTTTAGCATTTTATCAAAAACTAATACACAAAAACTCCTGTGAGACGGTCTCACGGGTCAATTTTGTGAAACGGATATTCTATATGAGTCATCAACGAAAAAGTATTAGTTTTTATGTCAAATATATTACTTTTTATTGTAATATGAACAAGATTGATTCGTCTCACGAATAAAGATCCGTGAGACCGTCTTATGAAAGACTACTCAAACTAGTATCCGTGAGACCGTCTTATGAAAGACCTACTCAAACTAGTATTAGAACGACTTATTTATCAAACACTCTATTTCGGAAAAAATGTCAGTTTTTCAGTTTGATTTTCAAACACCACTGCTTCTGATTTTTTTCCACTATTCACAATCTATAAATTTAATTAGTTCTATAAAAACATAATCTTTTGCAAACTCTCCCCAAGATTCTATTTGATTTGTTTTCTTATAAAATTAGGCATCTCAACCTACACAAATGCTTGCATCTATCCTCATTTGTATGTCGACAACAGATCAAGAATATACACTACAAAACTCTCCAGTTTCCACATTACTGTAATAGTATCCTTTATCTATCAACAACTATAATGGACAAGGTTTGGGTTGTTACCAGATGTCTACATGGCAAGACGGCTGTGTTTTTTACCTCAGTCATGCAAATGACACATTCTTTTCCCAAGTCCATGCCACTGATAGTTGTTTCATCTGAATTATTAATTCCAAAAATCTCACGCAACTCGTAACGAACACCATCAATCCATAGAATTTGCTTCATCACTTTCACTTGGAAATTCCCATCATTCTTCTTTTCTAGGACAGCCTGAGAGATTTGTGCATGTCGAGGCGCATTTATCACTTCTAGATTTGAATGTACATCCTCAGGCGAGATCGATACACACGACTCTGCTAATATAACAAGAGGATAAACATCCTCCCCTGGAGAAGGTGTAGACAGGTCATCAGTATCGAAGAAGCCTAGGTCCACACCCGTTCCTGGTGTCTGGCTAAATTTTTGGCCCAGTCCTTTCCCGAAGGGGATTTTAACAGGCTTGATCTCGGGATACACGGGAGTGAATGAACAGTTGGGGCCTTGCCAAAATAGAAGACAGTGATGCTGCATTAGAGGAGCAAGGATACTGAGTAAAAGAAAAAATCTTGCAAGCACCAAATCATGGAGAAGATAATTATTTGACAGCACAAACCTCAACTGATTACACGTCAACACATGATCATCTGTCGACCAGGTAATAGTTAAGAGTTGTTATACATAATGGTGTCTGAATTTTCTTGTTCCAAATGCCAAAAATCATAACTAGATCCAATATTTATTCAACTTCTTATTAAGGCCACAAGCAAACCGAAAGGCATTTCAACATTGATAGGCGACAACAGCAGACATGTGATAAAATGTCTCATCACGTGATACAAAATCAGCAAAAACAGAAAACAGGAACAACATGATAACATAAGAGTAGAAATACCTTCCATCAACCAAAGCATCAAAAGTGAAGGTAACCAAATGGCAATCTTCGTTCTGAACATCCAATTGAAGCTTTATGGTGTCCTTATGGACATTCACATCATTCTTAATCTTTTTGGCACTTTGATGATCAACGTAGGGAACAGGAGGATGTGGGGGTGGCGCCGGGCGCGGAAGATGGGCCGGTGATTGGCCCCACCCGTTGATCTGAGGTATATAATAGGGACGGTAGTTCGAGTGCTGACCAGTGGGTCTGGGGTAGTAATTTGAGAAGTTGTAACTGTAGTTGTTGTAACTAAATGGGGGGAGGGGAGGTGGCGGAGGAGGGGGAGGAGGGCAGGGATTTTGCTCCGGTGGTGGTGGGAATGTAGTAGGATGCGGCGCGTTGGCCGCAAAAGCATAGCTTGGTGGTTGGATAGATTGAGCTGGTCGCGTTGGATAGATAGAATTGTGGGGTGATGCGGACTGCGTTGGTGGTAGTGGTTGTGGAGTTGAAAGGTTGGTGGTGGTGGTGGTGTTAGGAGAAGAAGGTTCTGATGAAGAGGAGGGCGGAGGGGGTGGTTGGTGGTGGTGGCGATGCCTTTTACTACAGATTATGCCCATATTAGGTGGCGGTGGCCCCCTGTGGTCGACGGTGACGGTGACGGTGACGGTGGATGAGGGAAACTTCTATGCTCTGTGATTCAGAGAGACGAGGAATAAAGTAGGAGGAAATCTCGCTTTGACAAAATTACAAGACAAGGTTAAAGAGAGGGGCTTTCCTTTGAAAAATATAGCTGGAAAGCGTTTTTGATTTTTCATAATATTGATTTCGTCTCGTTTTTTTAAAACTGTTTATATATTTAATAATTAATATTTAAAATTATTGATATCATATAATAAATATATTTAAATTTTAAATATTATTATAAAAACAATGTATTTCATTTGAAATAACAATCAAACAAGGAAATCAATCTTTTGTCGTTAAATTGGTTTTTTTTTTTTTTTTTTATCTTAATTGAATGGAACCGTTACAATTAAAAATATTTAAAAGATCATATATCATTGTTTTTATCAAAATCAATTTTTTGTCATTATTAATTTTTTTAATTATTTTTGAACACATGTTAAAAAATAATTTTAATTAAGATAAATAATAATAATAATAATTTACAAACAGTCAATATATTAAAATTTTACGATGACACTCATTTAAAAAGTTAAAAAACATAATATTATATAGTATGATAGAGAGTAGTGATAATTAAATATATAAAAGTAATATAAAGCTCAAAATGATAACCAAAATTAAGTAAAATGATATAATCAATGCAAATATTTTAATGTAATTTATATTTTTAAGAGCATCAAATTTAAATTTGAATTTAAAAAAGATATTAAAAATACTTCATATTTAATTATGTATTTATTTTATATTTATTTTCAAATATCTAATGCAGAAAGTGAATGTATTAATATTGTTAAGTAATTTTTTTTTATAACATATTATTTTTTGCAAGAACTTTCAAATATGGAAAAATTTATGTTTTATATATACTAATATCTAACTCGTGTGATGCACCAGATGATACTATTGAAAATTAATTATTATACAAATGAATATATATTTAAAATTGAAATAAACAAATATGATTATAAATCATATGATAAGAAATACTATTGATTTGTATTTATATCGTTTAAATTTGACGATATTCTAAAATACATAGTTTTAATACACTTCTAAATTTATTTGATATAATTAATTATTTTAATTAATCAACTCAATAATTATTCTAATTATGTCAAATTATCAAATAATTAATTGGGCTTACAACAATTATTTTCAATTTTATTCATAATAAATACTATAATATTTTTAGTTTATGTTATTGCATTTTCAACTATAATAAATATCTAAACAAGTTATCTTCTCCTATGCAAGAGGTTATGTAATAATACAAAATTTTATGTATGTACAAAATCATTATATTTTCGTCCATCTCACGTTATAT
Organism: Primulina huaijiensis; assembly: GCF_012295235.1. Taxonomy (NCBI): domain Eukaryota; kingdom Viridiplantae; phylum Streptophyta; class Magnoliopsida; order Lamiales; family Gesneriaceae; genus Primulina; species Primulina huaijiensis. The sequence continues at coordinate 18,394,833 of NC_133314.1, read as the reverse complement.
TTATTTTTCAAAATTAAATCCATTACTCTACACCTTAAGGTGGAAAACAAAACAAGATTGTACTAAACAGAAACCATCAGTTGTGATTGTGTACTAAGTCACAGGCACGACTCAAAGACATTTTGGTTAAAAGATATTATGTTTAATTTATTTTACGGAAATACTATGGATTAGAGGAATCAAAATTAAATAAAAATAGAAAAATAGTAAAATTGCAATTGTGAACAAAAAAAATGGGACCACCAATAGTCATTCAAAAGAAAATGGAGTAATTAGGTTGGCAAATGTCCGAAACCCCCCCCATCCCACCAAGAGACATTATTTAATAGAAATAATTGCTATTGTGATATTGCAGGATTCGAGTCGATAGAATAAGTGAATATTTGATTAATAATTGTAGGTTCAATTCTTTTTATCAATACATTATCAGATGAGTCTGTTGCATCGACCTCGACTTTATATAACATGATTTATAAATTATTATATTAACTCAAAATTTATTCATTGCGCACCAAATGATATAAGCCACAGAATCTCACATATTTAAAAAAAAATATTGTTCCCATTGCCGATTACGAGATACTTTTGTTTGTGTAGAAACACAAACAAGATGAAGTCATTTCGGTGCACCCAAATATTGTTCAACTCATGTAATTGCTTTGAATTCTTCGTTAAATATATTTTAGTTACAATTTATTATTCGTGTATATTGAATTTTTCAAAACATTTTCAGAACCGAAGTTTACGACGGTTGGTGGCTTCGGATAAAACCGAACACTGAATCGAACCGAAAACCGAATTTTATAATTTGGATATAAATGTTGAAACGAAATTTATTTGGTTCGGTTTCGGATTATATATATATCAAAACCGAACCGACCGAAAAAACCGAAACTTCATTAAATTAATAATTTTATTTTTATTATATATTTTTTGAGATGATATCAATGAATGATGAATATTTTTGAAAAATATTTAGTTGATTGTTGTTTATGTAATTCATTTAAACTTTATATTTAAATGTTTTACTAAAAAATCATGTAAAAAGATAAATTATTATATTTTACAATATATTTATCTTATTAATTTAAATAATTGTATCAAAACCGAAATAACCAACCAAAATAACCAAACCATTTCGGTAGAAAACCGAGCCGAGCCGTATAAAATGTTTCAGATATCGGATTATATATTTGTAAAACCGAAAATCGAAAAAACCAAAATAAAATACCGAAAATCAAATCGACGGATGAAGTCTCTTCTAAATACATGGACATCACCCAAAAAACCTAGCTATTTTATAGACGATAGGCACTAAAACATTCGTCAAGGTTGGCCAGATTCTAGCTAATAGCTTCCATAATCAATCAAGTTAAAAAAATGGGACCATTTCATTTTGTAAAGTAGCAACGTTTTCACGAGGTATATACAAAATTTATGGGTATATACAAAATTGGCATTAGTTCTATTTAAAATTTAATCAATCCATTTTCAAACCGAAAATAAATTTAATAATTTTGTTTTAAATTTTGAAATGGGAAAGAAATAGTAACCACACTACTCATAGTAAACTAAATTGAGTGAGTCTCATGTGAGACCGTCTCACGGATCTTAATCTGTGAGACGGATCAACCCTACTCATATTCACAATAAAAAGTAATACTCTTAGCATAAAAAGTAATACTTTTTCATGGATGACCCAAATACGAGACCCGGCTCACAAATACGATCCGTGAGACCGTCTCACACAAGTTTTTGCCAACTAAATTATTAGCATATATTTAACTATATTAGGAAAAAAAACATTATAGCAAGAAAACCTATATGTACAAAATGATGCTACAAGTACAAGAAGACCTATACAAACAAAACATGCGAACATAAAAGAATGATGTTTTCTTGATTTCGAATCCCTCGTTGATTTTAAAGAAAAAAACATATATTATGTATATATATATATATAAATAAGATATCAAAATACCCATTTCAAAATCTTTAAAATCGTATCCAAATATCATATTATATACATATAGACTATAGTTAATCTTATGAAGAGAATTTTATATAATTTGGGTAAATAAATTTAAAAAAATAATAGGATCCGCTATTTTCGAATATGGCCACTAACTTGTGTTGTTCCAAATTTTCTGTAGTAGTCCCCACTTCTCCCCCCGCCAATATTGACCAAATCATCCAAGAAAAAATAGGCCGCAACCTGGACCGGAATCTTTTACACTAGACCGGAGACGAACCGGGGTTATTTGAGAACGGTTGGGTTTCAATCTCATCACCGGACTTAGGCTCCTGCAGGCAGTTGAAAGACGGTAGTCTCACCGGCTTCCGCCGCCCGCTGCCCTTCGAGGAAGAAACGCTGCCCTCGACGCCGCTGCCATCCGCCATCACCTTTGGTGATTTTAGCGACAGACCCCTCGTGAAAAATACCCACCTGTCCGATTTAGCCCCCCTGTCAAGTTTCTCCAGTCTTCGGAAGTACCGCCCTCCCTGGCTGCTTCCTTCTCCTCCGACGGAAGTTTTGGAAGTCCCATCATTACGTGAGCTGCTCGCCGCGCAGCTTCCGGTTCGTTTCAGCGAAGCTCGGTGGATCATCTCCTTCCTCATCTCCGCAGGTAATTTCAGAGTGAACCTCTCCAGATTCTCCCCAGGCTGAACCAGTGAATGTCCAGTGGAGTTTGATCTGAACTTGTTTAAACCAAAGATTTTCACTGACCATGATCTCAGAGGCCTGTTTGGGAACTCGGAGCTCGATTGCTGAGCCACAGCTGAATCCTTGTCGACTACTTGTCGTCGATCTTCATCTACTTGTATGACGATCTCCTCATTTCTTGATGTCGTACTGTTGATTCTTTCCACGGTTTCGTTCAGTACTTGTGGGGTAGCATCATTCGCTGAATCTGATGCCTGAGCCGATCGATCTCCGGCCTGTGGTACCAAATTAGCTCTGCAAACGGGGCATGTGACATGTGATTCAAGCCACGCGTCGATGCACTCTGGGTGGAATACGTGGTCGCATTTGGGTATCAAACGCAGTGTTTCGTTCTCTTCAAATTCATTCAAACACACAGCACATTCCAAGGCTCCTTTCCCGATCTTGTGATCCTTCACTTCAGAATACGAGAAAGTGGGGAACGTCTCCAAGACAGACTCCTCGAGACCACGCGCCGCCGCAGCACGGCGATTTCTCATGGAAAGACCTCGACGGACGCTGCCAGCAGCTCCGGACGCACTGGAGCAGTGACGGATGTAAATAGAGAAGAAGGCCATGAAGAAAAGCGCCGCTATGAGGACAACTATGATCACCGCCATGGATGGACTAAATCTCGCGTACCCCAACTGGTCACCGTCCGAAGGCGGCGTACCCGGCTGAGCTCCAACCATGGTGACCAAGAAAACAGCAACAGAAATAAGAAATAATCCATCCATGGCTGCAAAACCTCGCTTCCCAACCCATTTTCCCATTCTTAACCTCAAAGAAATCTGTAAAAATCAGCACTTACAAAAGTAAAATCCCAGCAGTTAACATATTATATGGAGCTGAAAAGGCAAGTGAATAATGTGAACGGGGACTGAATATATTCGAGAGAGACACTCGAGCAATGCAGTGGAAGGCGTCGTGAAATACATGGGAAAGAATTGACTTTTTCAATGTGTGGATAATTTGGTTGTAACATCACTATGGAACCTTCTCTCAATTTTCCCTTTACAGTTCTTGTTCGAGTCCTAGGCTGGATCTATATTTTGGCACAAACTCTAATCAAATACATAAAAAAAAATTATTTTTTATTATTGATAGAGGGTTAAGGCGCAATATTTGCAAAAACTCCCTTCACTATTGAGCTTTTTCCAATCAAACCCATGAGATTTTAGAATTTCTTGAAAAGATACACTAAATTAGGTATAGAAAATGTAAAAAACTTCAAAGGAAAATCAAGATAGAATTTTAGAAAGCAAGAGCCACATCAAGAAGGTTGAAGGTGGTTGTTTTACATAATTCGCAAGTGTTTTGGTCGATTTCAAAATTTTTCAATTGAAATATAAAGAAAATGATAACATCGAATGATTTTAATCGATAAAAAAACTTACAAGAAAAATCGTTAGTAAATATCAAATACAAGCGGTTTACAAGAGTCAACAAACATGTAAAATCACAAATTTCTTCAATTTTAGGCCAAATCAAATGAACCTAGTTGGAAGGATGCAAGTGCAGAAATGAGTAAAAGTTTGGGTGTTTCCAAGTAATCATGGTTGTTAGGTATTTTTATTTTATCTTGTGTTTGATAAAATATAAAAGCATATTATCTTACTTATTGTTATGTTATGATATTCATGAAGATGGTTAATTTTTGGAGTTACATTCTTGAAAAGATCATTTTCAATAGAAGCAAAATCGACTATTGATATAGTGAACCACATGAAGAAAGAAAAATGGATGAATATTTTTCAAATGCTCATGTCGCTTCTAAAATCAACAATTGATGTAGCAAGTGCAAAACAAAGTTTCTCAAAATTAAATTCATCAAAATTTTATTACGATCAACTTTGTCATTAGAAAGATTGAATTGGTTAGTTATGTTATCAATTGAGAAAGAAATTACTGAATAATTTGATTATAGCGTCTGAATTAATATTTTAGCTCTAAAACCGTCAATCGGTTGTTTTTAATGATTCATTTATATCAGAAATATTTTGACTGTTTTGAATTGTTTTATTTTCTATATTGTCTTTCATGTATTTATTTTTTTAAAAAAGTAAGTTGACTAGGACATCCTAGTCCCTAATTGAAATAAGGTTCCTGCCAAAATTTTAAGAAAATGTGGTGTGGAACAAAAATTTAAAAAGGAAACACAAAAAAGCAAATTTATTAAGTAAGGGAAATGCGAATTTAATATATTTCGAAAGTGAAATTTATCTTTTTTAAGAAAGTAAATTACTAATTTAATTCCCCTGAAATCGCTTATATTCAACGTTTTAGATAGATAGAGAAGTTTGGGTGAAGTCAACGAAAGCCTTCTAGGATTGTTTTTTTCCTCATATGCAGAAATTTCGAAGAGGGTCAACAAAACAAAACAAAACAAATATTTTATTTGATTAGAATAATTATGTACGACTTAATTATATATATATAAAATTTGAATTTCATTCGATTCTTTAGTAAAAGAAAATCAAATAAAATTAATATCCCGTTCATCTCAATTATATATAGATTTTATTTTGCAATCAAATTTCTACTTTTAGTATCGTGTTTTTTTTTACCAGGAGATATATAATGTTAACCAAAACAACGTGTAACGTGTTAATTGTCTCACATCGGTTAGATAAAATCCCTAAGAGTTGCATATATGGACTTGGACAATTTTTCCCTCTTGAGCTAGCTTTTGGGTATGAGTTAAGTCAAAGTTTCAATCTTATCATGGTATCAGAGCTCAGGTTCTACCGTTATGTGTTGGATTGCCATAGTTGGGACACCCATTCTACCCATAATTGGATCATTTGCAAACTTCACGCTCCAGATGTTCATTCCTGGTCGTGAGGGGGCGTGTTAGTTGTCCCACATCGGTTAGATAAAATCCCTGAGAGTTGCATATATAGGCTTGGACAATTCTCTCCTCTTGAACTAACTTTTGGGATTGAGTTAAGTCCAACTTCCAATCTTAACACAACGTGTTTTGTCAACTTTGTTTTAACCATGATTTTTGTGAAAAAATAAACAAGTCTATATAATTGAGACGTATAAATTATTAATTAACTCGACTCAGACCGAATTTTTTTTATAAAAAAAATATCAAGAAATTTCCGGTTAATTTTATTGAGTTAGGACTTGGTCATAGAGATTGGATGCAAATCACTTTGGTCTACGGAGTTATCGGTCCTACTGGAATTAAACCACTGACTATTATTTTTAATTCTTCCAGCCTCCTTTTAAGAATAATATAGTAGAAAATTAGCCTCTCTATAATTTTATATGTTGTGCAAATATTTACTTCTATTTAAAAATTCATGGCACCAAGTTTGACTCAAATATGTACATTTGTTTAATTGTTCACGTAGATTAAGAAAATTATCGGGAAAAAATTTTTATTAACAAATTTCCTATCTTATTTTTATTTAATTAACTCAAAAAATGGTTGCACATATTTTAATATCTAGTTAATATAGATATGAATAAAAAAATGTCATTAATAAATGGGATTATATATTCGGGACAACCGAAAAATAAATTAAAATCTATATAATTGTGATTGATGAAATAATATATTTTTTAATTTTTTTAAAAAAGAAATCGTTTTATTTTGAGTGGCAAAATCATATATAAGGAGTGTTTGCAATCATTGAAAAAACGATTTTTTATGTTCTGCTTTAAAAAAAATTAGTTTTGGTGTTTCTTAACTCCATATTTTTCTTCTGCTTCGGCTCAATTTAAATAAAATTTCAAAGCTAATCTCATTCTGATTTTTCGAAATATGATTATAGTAGTATGGTTTGCAAATTATTATGCACACTCTTACTCACATTATTTTTAGAATATGAATAAATAAATATGAAATATGATCGTTATTAGTGGGACAAAAACTTGTGTGAGACGGTCTCACGGGTCGTATTTTGTGAGACAAATATATTATTTGGGTCATTCATGATAAAATATTACTTTTTATGCTAAAACTATTACTTTTTATTGTGAACTATGAAAAATTATTATTTTTTATGCTAAAAGTAGTACTTTTTATTGTGAATATTGGTAGGGTTGACCCATCTCACATATAAAGATTCGTGAGACCGTCTCACAAGAGACCTACTCTATTAGTGGATAGTAGATTTACTACAAAATGTATTTTTAAAATAATTTTTATTGTTCATCAGTTAAAATTAATGGTCAAAATTGTTGGTTGATGCATAATTAGTTAGCAAAGAATATAATATAGATATAGATGTCAAAGATAGATTTTGTATGTCACTTCCTAATAATGACATTTTTTTATTGTGAAAAATGGCATTTTTACCACATAAAATAAATAGAAACATCTTTATTCGATCTCTGCGTTGATTTTATAAATTATATTAATAAATTGTCGTTTTTTTATATATAATATAATATTATTGATCAATTATTCTCTCATTTTATACTTTTTCACCCATCAAAGAATCAGATCCTGAAGAAATGAGGACCTCAAAATCAATTGAATAACAACCGAAACTGCGAGTTTACAGAAGATGAAATTGGAAAATGAATTTTATTTTCTCTCTTCTTTTTCGTTGTATAATGTAGTAGTATTCCAGGGTAGTACACCAAGAAATTCACAAGAATGTTACACGAAAAAGAATTCAACTTCATATTTTCTTGCCGCTATGATCATAGAACTACAACTCATCTTTATATTCAGAATCGGAGTCTTCCGCATACTGATCAAAGAACACGTCAAGGTACCACGAACATTTTTCATTCCAATCACCCCGAGTAGCATTAGCTCGCCACTTTTGATCTTCTATCATTTCATGAGATAGTCCCCATTCTTGCAGTTCTTCCTCCGTGTGATGGACTGCAAGACTGTAATCTCCGCCCAAACCCAACTGCATCACTCGAAATTCACAATTTCCCAAGTTATTCAAGTACTCGAATTGCTCAGCTGTCCATTTAAACCACTTCATTAAAAAAACACGAATTGCAAGCCCGTGTGATATGATTAAAAGATTGAGATCATCAGATGATTCCTGCTGAAGCCTGTTCATATCTATGTCCCTCCACAATGATTCGAGAAAACCTGCACATTGAAGCAGTCATCTAAAATTTGAAACACATTGATCCGATATCTGGGGAAATACACAACTTACAGATATTAGTTGCGTGCAATTCAAAAACCTATAGACTTAATGCACAACACGGAATAGGAGAATTATCGTAGAGAAGGGCAGCAGTTAGTTCTGTGACACATTATTTTCACATCATGTGAAGGTCTTTACAGTGCTTTCGAAAGGGGCATAAATTCTTAATGCTTTTTGTATCCTTCTGCCATTTCTTAGGAGATACGGGATATGACTAGTAAAAGAGAAGCAGCAAAAGAAAATCCATGCAAATAGGCATCACAACAGTAAAAGTTGGAAGCTCCCTCACAGCGGCAAAGAGTTATAAAAACATCAGCGCTATATTATAGGATAAGTTATCAGAAGCCAATTTCTGTGTGGGTGAATAAAGAAGCCATCCTTCTTTGCAGAATACCTATCATGTGTGATAATGATAGGTATGATAAACACACAAACAAAACTTCAGAAAACAAAACCAAACACAGAGTGAAATACCCAACACACTTTCCAGAAAATATAGAGCAATAAACTAAACATTGCTGTGGTTCCTCTTTAAATCATGTCTCTTCTTTAATGGAGCCCAACCAAATATGAATTAAGAAAAACCACTGACATGATAAAGGATAGAATCAACTACATGTACGCCAAAAAATTTCACGTGCATGCAATTTCCATGCAACTGCGTGCATACATACAAAATAAATAGTAAAGTAAAAAAATTCAAATTGCACACATTGTGGGTTATATGCAGTTTGTAAGCAGGCACACAAAATAAAAAAAGTAAAAAAAATATCAAAGTGAACACATATCAATCCAAGTTCCCAGAGAAGTTACCGCTTCACTTATAAAGAGCACTCTATTGCGTCCCACTAGCAATGCATGCTACACAAACTCTCAAGCTTACACAGCCCACAAACAAAATCGTCAGATGCAGATTACAAAGAAAAAAAATCAAAGTTTTAAGTTCACTTGGTCTAAAATCCAAGCCCAAGGAGGACAAATAAATCCCTTTAAAAATTCGAGTCAGGAAAATGTTCGATGAATCATTTAATACTTCGAAAAAGGCCTCAATCCTCATCAATTGTGGTTTATTTTTTATATTAATAGAAAGAAAACCAAAGAATAATCTACAACAAGAATCGAGACTCTGCAATTAATTTCGCAGGAACCAAAGAGACCAGCATTGTGACACTTAAACTATATTTCCAAGCATAATCTACAATCTGCGAGGCTTGAACTATTTCAGCCAATCTGAATAATGATCAAATAAATCCAGTCAATTCCAGAGATCATATTACTCAATGTATCATAATGGAATTGTAGTTATTTCAGCTTTCAGAGCTGTTTTTCACATAATTTCCTTCAGAACTATACAAAATCCTCATTCAACTCTCAACAAACCATTTGTGAGTACAAAATTTTGTACAAGGTTACCTCTAGATCCATGTTACACTACCAGCTAATGCATTTTAAGAAAGTTCGTATAACCACTCCACATGAAATGTATATATCTTAAAAGGTTCATCCAAATCAACCTACCGGAAGAAAAGTAATCTTTACTTAAGTTTCCCTCACATAGTTTCAGGAATCCCACGTATTTCTTGCTGAAGACAACAAATCTCCTAGTAATATCACCAAAAATTACAGAAAAGGAAGCAAAATCATCGTCTCTAATTGCTACTCGAAAACAAGAAACATATTATTTCGGTATAAAGCACTCATGTTCAAGTAGTATAACAAAAGCAGCTCTATCTCTTGTGCATCCCAACTGAATCAATCCAAGACAAATAACGAAAGAAAAAAGCAGCAAAAAGTAGAGGTAAAAAAAGCATACTTGAAACCCGATCATAAACATCAGCAGCAGATTCTCCTTCGGGAAAGCGATAAAAGAACCTCCCGAACCTCTCTCTCGTCTCCTTGATCACTTTCATCCGCTGAGCAATCTGAAAGTTTCCGAAATCCTGTTCTCTAATCCGACATTCTTCCCTCACCCCAATGATTCTCCTCTTGGGAAAGGCCCGACCGATCTCGCGTAGCGTCGAACGAGCCCTCTGATAAGGAGACACGTAGAAATAGACTTTCCAATTCGACGAAACTCCACCATCGGAGACGACATGCCTGATGTCTGAGCCAGCCCGATTGGCCTGGTCAACGCCAAAAGGTGTCAAGGGTATTTTATAGTCGGGGGTTGTAGTGTAAGCACTTCCATCCATGTTGCCTTCACTTTCGCCATGGCGCACAAGAATAATGCGCTTAGGCAGGATCCGCTGCTTCTGCCCCTGGGGCTGGCGGTGGCGGTCGTTCGGGTTTTGCGGCGGCGAAGCCATAGATCATGCAAGTAGACGGAGAGAATGCAATCTGAGTTTCTGGATTTGACCACCGCCTTTGAATTTTGACCGGGAAATAGGAACACTCAATTTTGACAGTCACCCATTTAAAATCGAAAAAAATCAGACCATTTTATACATTATTAGATCTTATTGGACACAAAAGTCTTCTCGTATCGTTTGGTTCGTCTGATCTGATGATAAGTGAGAATGTATAATCAAAATAATAAGAAAAAAAAAGTTGATGATAAACGATATAAGATGATAAAATATATGACGTTTTGTATGATTTTAAAATAATAGATTAATTTTGTGTATTATATTAACATTTTCAAAATACCTCACAATCACTAAAGCCTTGTAAAGACCAAGTTAATAACATATTTTTACATTAATTGGATAATATTTAAATATTTACAAACATACTTAATAGAAAATAAACTTTAAATAATAAAAATAAAATTTTTGACAAAACAATAATATAAAATAATAGCAATAATAATTTGATAAATTCCTATTATATTGTAATTTTTTTTATTTTTATACAATTATTTATATTTGTATTATAACTACTATTTATTAAATTATTATTATTTATTACTAGTCTTATCACGTACATATTACTTTTATTAGTATTATTTTAATTCATAATTAGTACTGTTTTATTATTAAACCTTTTCATATTATCAATTTTTTTTATTTTTGTTATTATTTATTAAAAATTTATTTGTTATTACTTCCAATTAATTTTTTATTAGAAAATTTAGATTCTTATCATAAATATTATTAAATCATTTCGTATTATTTTAATTCTTATTTGTTATTTTGTTACTAATTATTATCAATGCTTTAAATATAAATTTTTATTAATATTAATAACACTATTATTAGTTGGAAAAAAAAACTTTAAAACATATAATAGTGAACGGTAAATTTGTCAATGGCATTGACGAATTAGAATCTGTTAAATAGTTTTTTGAAAATGTGTACATTTTGTTATATGTCAAGTAAAATCTCTATTTTTTTAAGCTTAAAAAATTTATATTTTTAGTATTTTAAAAGCCTATTTTATTTTGTAATTAATTTATATTTTTTCCTTTCAACCTAAATTTCATATTTTATCTCAAAAAGTAACAGATTTGTTGAAAAACTAAAAACAATCACGTGATAGTATAATGGTAATAAACTATTTTAATCATAAAAATAGACAAAGAATCACACATATTAGAGAAAGAGAAATCAAAATGAGGGCCAATAGGATAACTCAAAACATGCAATATTCAACCAAATGCATGATGATGATGATGATGATTGATTAGTTATTAATACATATCTTATCCAGTTAACCAAAGTGACCCTAGTGTTTTGTGAATTATCAAAGACTAAATTATAACAGTCTTATAATTCAAATCATTTAGAGTCGAACCCGACATATAATCTTATACGTTATGAGATGTTATTCGAGATTCAATTATATAAGTATTTTAATGTTTTTGAATTATCGAGACTTAATTATAACAGTCTTGTAGTTCAACCCATTTAAAATCGAACCAAACAGATCATCTTATAAATCATTGGGTGTTATTCGAGACTCAATTATAACAGTCTTTTAATGTTTTTTGAATTATCGAGACTCAATTATAATAGTGTTGTAGATCAACTCATTTAGAATCGAACCGAACATACAATCTTATACATTATTAGATCATGTTATTCGAGACTCAATTATAACAGTGTTTTGTGAATTATCGAGACTCGATTATAACAGTCTCGTAGTTCAACTCATTTAGAATCGAATTGAACTGAACAAGACCAAATGTTATTCAAGACTCAATTACAACATTCTTTTTGCCATAACCAGTACAAATGATACACTAATTACTCCCAATCATAGGCTTTGGTAAGTACTCCTGGAGGGTAGTACCCAGAATAGTATATACCATCTTCCTTTGCTGCCCAATAACATTGATGCCCAGCACACATCTCCTCGGGCCATTTTGCATTGAAAACGTCGAAGGCTTTGTTCTTGTTACCCCACCAGAAATGACAGAAAAACAAAGTAAGTTTGGGTATCGAGCATAACGAGAAGTGGAATTCTTGGCCAATCCATAACGTTTTTTTCCCGAAATCATCATTTTTAGATTGACAGCGCGTGACTAATGGCTCCGAACCAGGAGGAAGATTGTTGACAGTATAAACAGTATATTTTAGGTATGTGATAAAACAGTTTACATCATCTGAGGCAATCGTTTGCATGAGGTTCGAAGAAAGGATGACCAATACTATCTGAAGGCAATTCATCGTGATTTGCCTCATGTTGCTTCCTATGCATTCAAATCTTATGTGAGTTCTTGATATATATATATATATATATGTATAGAAATTCTTGATATGAAACCGAATTTATTTCTTTTTGCATTTAATGGAAAAAAGTGTAATTTACCTTTAAGATTATGTAGTATGAAATCTATTTTCATAATCTATTCAAACATATATTTTCTTTTCTTTTTCCCGAATGTTCAGCATTTTAATTTTTCTTTTAAGCATTCTAACTTTTTCATAAGTGCAATCGTTCTTTTTCGGTGTTCTTTTTGAATTTTCGAATAAATGCTATTGGTGATATCTTTACATTATGATAGCTAATATAGATTTTGGGTGTTGTCTAGCGAATTTGATTTATTATTATTAGTAATAATAATATTATTATTATAATCATGATGGTACAGAGGAAAAATTGAAACGGGTGGGTTTAGGGACTAATTTCCGGGTTTGGGCTCGGAGATTTTTTTGAAGCCCTGAAATAGTTCGAGATGCGTATTGAGATATGATAAGTCCAAATCCTATCGAATTTAGAGATTTTATTTTCGTGTTTATCTTGAATTTTCATTCTTTATTTTGTATTTATTTGATTTAATTAGATATTATTTTTAGATTTAACTAAAATGTGAAAAATTATAATATCAATAATTAATGAAAATATTGATGGAGAATTTTAAGTTATATTTTAAAGTGGTTGTACACGACTTCAAAGGAAACAAAATATTTTTTTATTTTACCATTCCTTGCCATTCATAATGAAATTTGGGCTTTTTAGATTTGGTCCATTAAAGTGAGAAGAAATAAATGTGAATAGAGTAGGAAAAAAGAAGATAGAACTTCACGAACAGAACAGAACAAAAGAAGTAGAGAACTACACATGAAAAGAGAAGAGAGAGAAAGAAGAAGAAATACTTGGAGGAAAACAATAGACAACTTTCTCTTGAAACTTGGAGGAAAAACAAAACTGCGCTAGGGTTTGAGACAGAAGAGGAAGACAACTTTAAAGGGAAAATGACACCAACCACGCTGAGATTTTCTTATTCATTCATAAAATTTATTCTTATGAATTCAAACATTGTGTCTTTGCCTTGTTTTAATTTTATGGAATAAATTTTTTAGACTAAGACCACAATATGGTCAAAACAATATTTCGTTTGATATTTGATTTATTTTCAGTATATTATTTTTCTTAATTTTAATTATTGATTGATGTTGATTTAATATTTATTGTTAATAGTCTGATCGACTATTTACATGTTTGTTAATTAATCACGAATCAGAAGATGATTGATTAAATATAGCAACAAAGACGTTATCAACACATAGTTAAACTGAATATAAATATTATTCGATTTCAGTGTGAGGTTTCACCGTGATTGTCAAGAAGTAATTAATTAATTGAATTTTAACATGTCAACATAGTAGAGTTTGGTACCGATGTGTGTTTTGGTTTTTTATTTGATGTTGAATCGTTTTTTAATCTTTGAATCTATCGTTTTTAATTGTAATTATTTTATTTAATCGTTTAGAATAATAATCAATATATCATCTTTTTATTTATTTTGTCTAACTTAAGTCAAGTTATAAAAATTCTAGCAATTAAATATTAATCTATGTGAGATCGATACTTGGACTCATTATCCATTTACTATAACTTGACATAATCCACTTACTAGATTTATTCTCAATCGAAATCGTCGATCAAAATACTATTCTCATCCCACAAATCTACCTCTGTCTCCATAGTCCGTCCCATTTCTATTTTGGAAAAAAGACGAGGATGGAGATGAAAACATATCTACTTAGGGAAACTGACCTCCCCTTGATTAATCCCTTAGATAAATTCTGAGTACAATAATGTAAAATATACATTTTGAATTTGACTTTCATTCATTCTTTTATTATGACTCTAAATTATCCTCAAAATATTTTACCGTTACACTATGCTAGCGTATTAGCGTTATATTATGGTCTTGCATCTTTTACCGACGTACAAAAATTATCGTGATCTCTCAAATGTATAAATACGTTTACCAAGATTTGAAATTTTAAAAAAAAATCGACGTCATATTACATAATAGCGGCTCTGTTTCAGCAAGCTCGAAATCGACCCAACAAAAAATTAATCCTTCAAATATCTTATGCATGACCTTTAAAATTTAAGATTTTTAGCATTTAATTAAGATTACTTTTGGATCGATGAATTTCAAATATATGAATTTTATATTTAAATGTATTTTTATAATTTTAAAAAAATGAGACATAAACTTCAAATCCACTCCTTGCATTTTTAAATAATATTTCATATTAATTATGATGAATTTCAAGTTCATATTTTATTTTACGTAAATAAATTATATATGACATTTTGACACTAAAATTATAATTGAAATTCATATATGATATTTTTGACACTAAAATTATAATTGAAATTTATGAATTTCATATTAATCACCAACCTAAAATCGAGTGTCCCAAGTCTAAAATAAATCGTTGATCCAAGCACGTTATTTTTAGTAGGAAAAATATTGGCATTTTTCCAAAATAAATTAAAGCACACCGTAGAAATTGCAAAATTTTCATTTTCTTTTTCAAATTTATCTCTCTACGCAATCATTGATTTAATTCAACATTTCATCAAACCCAATATATTTTTCACATGTAACCTTAAAAAAATTAAAATAAAAAGAGAGCATTCTTTTAATATAATCTTCAAAAAACATAACTTTAGAAAAATATGTTTTCGAAAATACCAAAGTAAACCAAATACTAATTTTGGTGCAAAATTTCAAGAATCGATCAATTGATGGCATAAGAAAGAATATCCTCCATCGGCTCTCGGCAACTAACTATTCAATCTAAGAAATCCTTGGTCTCCTCAAGAACTTGGAGTGCAGGTTATCGACGACATAACGTTAATGAAAACAAATGTTAGCACTACATTTGAATGCCATATTGGAAACACAACGAATACCTCATTGCAGATTCTATCCCTCGCAAACATTCGACTCGTCATTACCGAAAAACTCTTCATCTGGAACCAAAGGTTACCTGCTGGCATATCGATTCCAAGAGTCCCAAACTTAATCCGGTGTGTCACAGAAGAATTTGACCGAGTTTCACCTCAACTGCTTTTATCCTTCCCACAGCACCTTGAAATACAACAGTAAGCTCTATCACAAAACTTGAATTTAAAAACAAAAAAGTATGTGAAGTCGAAGATATAGTGAAGGACAGAAAGAGACCGCAGTCCCGGGGCAAGACTACAGGAAAAAAAATTTCTTTCAGCAAAACCAAGCGTTCGAAAGTATCCCTGATCAGGGGCAGCTACACATAGAATAAGCCCATTTCGAAACCGAGAGAACCCTATGATGAATGACAGTTGATAAAGACACTTACATCCAACAATGAGACGCTAGTGTAATGAGTTTCGCATAAAATTTATCTTGATATACAATTATAGCATAGGCCGGAAGCAACTCGCGAGATTTGTTTTAACATCTTCGAGTAATGGTCTAAATTCCAACGAATTTATGAAGATCAAAGCAGAGCCGAGTCAGTCACATGAATCCAAGCAAGGGTATCCTTGTCTGTGAGATCACAATACACTGTTATTTGACATTATTTGATAACTTATTTAAGCAAATATGCTCGATAGGTTCCAGTATCTATTTTGCCAGAAAGTATATATCCTTTAGGTCTAGTAAATATTATTTTATTTTGCTGATCAATTAAGATACTCCGAACCATTTTAGGATCATGGATTGACTATTTTTTATATTAGAACTAGGTTTCTCCGACCACTTGTGTATCATATTCAACATTTTGCTCCGGAGCAAATTGTGAGCACAAAATAACAAGTTAAAGAAAAAAGTTTATCTTATCTAGCGCCTCTGTTCTGCCAGCTTGCAGTCTAAGACAAAGATGTTAAATAATATAGTCATTATATCTTAGAACAATAAAGAGACAGGAAAAAACAGCAATGCCAAAGGGATCATGACTTTGGGACAGGATCGGGCTTCGGAGCATAAAATTGTTGGTTCACAATGTACCAGTGGACCATCCAGCTGTCTTTATTTTTTAATCTTAACTGCACCGTAAGAGTAATCACATTAGACTTATGGCCTTATGGAGTACCTCTTGTATAACTTTTTAGAACCACAGGGACAAGGCGAGTTTCTACTTGTTTGACCACTTTTAAGCATGCTTGATCTTGCAACATCCAAGGGGGATGATCCCATCAACTTCTGAACCTGAGCATGATGGTGCCATCAAAAGTCAAGTTTTTGCAACGCAAAAATTAAAAATGCCTAATATTCAAACATAACCTTTCTTCATTTCCAGCAAAGTTTCAGTGTGTGCCCATGCAAATGTAAGTCAATAATACTTGATTAAGGCACGGTTAACTATTGATCAGAAATAAGATAAAAAGAATAAAACTTATGCCACACACATTTTTATCTAGTAACAAACAGTCAAACTGGAAATCTTTCGAGTATCTGATCATAGTATAAAAATGAAAGGGTAAAAATTGCAAAATGTCATAAAATCTCTATTTCAATTTGTTTTCTCCATATTGTAACACTCCTAATCGTTTAGTTGCTTGCGTTACGAGCTTGACATGTAACTTATTTCCACTGTTTCATCTATTTACTGTTGCAATCCTAGTTTTCATCCTAGTTATTATTATTTTGATGCTCAGCATGTTAGCTACTTATTCACAATCTGTCTTTTAAAGCTTGGTTACATAAAAAATTGTAAAATAGAGGATCAAGGATAACATAATAGTCGGAGTTGGAAAAAAATGGTTTATGCTAGGGAAATGGTGATGCTTCAAGATACGTATGAAGGAGTAGTAATTAGCTCACAAACTGTATTAATTAATACAAAAGGTTAACCTATGGTAGTACACCACATCTAAGTTAAGCACCAAGTCATAAGACACATAACTCTTTATGCCAGTATAACAGCATAAGATAAGGTAATAAGACATTGTCTGAGGATGATACAATCTAAAATGATTCAAAAAAGAGAAGTCAACGCGAAGTTAGGTTTACGAAAGACAAACCTAAGAGAAAAATTGTTCCAAATTTTAAGCCGAGTAGGACTAAAGACAAAATACACACATAGTGAATTTCGTGGCAGTAGGAATATAACACAAAAGTAATCATAGATGGAATTCCAACAGTAGGATAAAAGCAAGTTCAACACTTAGGATGGATTGAATAAAATGAAAGAGTAATTTATGAAGATGCTTCACGTATGATCAAAATTGGATGAATGGAGTAGAAGAGTACGTCAACTTGATGACAATATTTTTCAAACATTGAGAGGAAAGTGTAACAAGGTTATTTATTCTATAAACTCTGCTACATAACTTAGATCAAATGGAATTATGTAAAGCAATATATTCACAGGACCTGAGTACTGAAAATCAAACATTAAGGTGGCAAGGGCTTACTCAAGAATAGATCGAGGTGTCGACTAAAAGTTTGTTACTCAAATGTAACACAATAAGTTCTTTGCTATTAAATTCTATAACATTTAACTAAAAAATATAGAGAGACATTAATCTGAGCTGCTCAACTAAATAACAAAGTTAAGGGCTTACTAAGGTCTTGTTTTCTGGGCTGGGTCGTGTTTTTGGGCTTTGGGTTACAGTCTTAAGGTTGTGTTTGATTGGATGGATATAATGTGTATAAAGAGATTTGATTTATAAAGGATTTCAAATGACACTCAATTGAAATCTATCTTAATTACAAATACTCATTCCAAAAACAACCAATGTTGAATTTGAAATTTACCTAAATTAAATTCATCAAAAGAAGTCAAATTCAAGTCATTGCAAGAACAAGTGATAATTTTGTTAGTAACAGAATGAATAGAAGAGGAGAAAACAGAAATAACTCAACAAAAGAGGGGAATGATGTGTTTCACGGGCAAGCAACTACATGGGAAGTCCAGTACAGAAACGAAATAAACAAGATTCTCAAAGGAGAAGCATTTAGGTAGAGTAAGGCAGTAAGGGTTCGAATGATATCAAGCCCACGAAACCACAGAGCAATTGCCTCCTCATGACTGTAACAGGAATCAGATTTGTAAATTGACATCGAATTTCAAGCCATTTTCACTTACAAGACAATAATACATCATAATTATAAATAATTAAATCAAAGCTCAACAACCAATACAGCCTAAAAGAAAATAGACTCCATGTGTGTTGCAAGCAAATAACCACATCTAGTTTGTCAGCCAAAGATTCACCTAGAAACACCATCTACAAACTTAATCATACTATAAAAAATTCACTATAGCATTTTGAAACTGAGAAATAGATCGTATCATGATGATACCTCAGCCAAATTCTTGGGCATTGGTTTTCCTTCTTCCTTCAGTTTGAGAACCTTTTTTTCTGCTTGTTTTGCCCATGTAAACTTTGACAAGGCGTTTTCAACTTCTGTTAAAGTGCAATTACATTGTTTTGCTGCCTCTTTCTTTTGACTAATTTGAATATTCTACAACAAAAAGAAAGCAAAAGAAAAGACAACAGCTGAATCACTCCTGATGTTTGTCATTGTGAAATGATAACTCATACAACACCATAAGACAACTATTTTATAATGATAACAACAAGAGGATCAATGGAATAACTAACCAACCTCCCCTGTAGGATCACAGCCCCCAAGATATCGAATTATTGCCTCTTGCTTCTCAAACGCATCGGAAAAAGTGGCCTCGCTACCCCTCCCCACTACGTACTTCTTCAGCTCCCCCAACTTCCTCGCTTTGCTCATCGAATCCGCAAATTCTGCTCATTTAATACTTAAATCAAATACAAAATCAAAAGGTGCAGGGGATTTAAATATGTATGATCCAGAAGAAGAAAGAAATGACGGACGGAGAAGGGTCATAGACTGTGGAGCTTCTTCGGCGGTCTTCTGGCCGGTAAAGACTCCTTTCACCTTGTCCATCCATGATCCGGCGAGATGAGGAGACGAGGAAATGCAACGGTGGCTTGAAGGAATGAGGTGGCGGCGGATGTCACCGCAAAAGCCGTAGGTAAAGGAACGAAGCATCAATTCTCATAAATTGTCTGTTGACTGTTGCTTTGGAATACTTTACCAAAGGAGTAGAATTACCAAATCCTAATCCGGATCAGGATCCGATTCCTCATCCAAATCCGAATGTAGTTATTTTGATGACTTCCAGGAAAAAATAGATATATTTGTTTAAAAATATTAAAATTATAAATAAATAAAAATTAGATAAAATATTTTAGTTATAAATTAATTTTAAGTGTACTAAAATTATTTTTATGATATTTTTATTAAANTTGTGAGACGGTCTCACGAATCTTTATCTGTGAGACGGGTCAACCCTACCGCTATTCACAATAAANAATTAATCACGAATCAGAAGATGATTGATTAAATATAGCAACAAAGACGTTATCAACACATAGTTAAACTGAATATAAATATTATTCGATTTCAGTGTGAGGTTTCACCGTGATTGTCAAGAAGTAATTAATTAATTGAATTTTAACATGTCAACATAGTAGAGTTTGGTACCGATGTGTGTTTTGGTTTTTTATTTGATGTTGAATCGTTTTTTAATCTTTGAATCTATCGTTTTTAATTGTAATTATTTTATTTAATCGTTTAGAATAATAATCAATATATCATCTTTTTATTTATTTTGTCTAACTTAAGTCAAGTTATAAAAATTCTAGCAATTAAATATTAATCTATGTGAGATCGATACTTGGACTCATTATCCATTTACTATAACTTGACATAATCCACTTACTAGATTTATTCTCAATCGAAATCGTCGATCAAAATACTATTCTCATCCCACAAATCTACCTCTGTCTCCATAGTCCGTCCCATTTCTATTTTGGAAAAAAGACGAGGATGGAGATGAAAACATATCTACTTAGGGAAACTGACCTCCCCTTGATTAATCCCTTAGATAAATTCTGAGTACAATAATGTAAAATATACATTTTGAATTTGACTTTCATTCATTCTTTTATTATGACTCTAAATTATCCTCAAAATATTTTACCGTTACACTATGCTAGCGTATTAGCGTTATATTATGGTCTTGCATCTTTTACCGACGTACAAAAATTATCGTGATCTCTCAAATGTATAAATACGTTTACCAAGATTTGAAATTTTAAAAAAAAATCGACGTCATATTACATAATAGCGGCTCTGTTTCAGCAAGCTCGAAATCGACCCAACAAAAAATTAATCCTTCAAATATCTTATGCATGACCTTTAAAATTTAAGATTTTTAGCATTTAATTAAGATTACTTTTGGATCGATGAATTTCAAATATATGAATTTTATATTTAAATGTATTTTTATAATTTTAAAAAAATGAGACATAAACTTCAAATCCACTCCTTGCATTTTTAAATAATATTTCATATTAATTATGATGAATTTCAAGTTCATATTTTATTTTACGTAAATAAATTATATATGACATTTTGACACTAAAATTATAATTGAAATTCATATATGATATTTTTGACACTAAAATTATAATTGAAATTTATGAATTTCATATTAATCACCAACCTAAAATCGAGTGTCCCAAGTCTAAAATAAATCGTTGATCCAAGCACGTTATTTTTAGTAGGAAAAATATTGGCATTTTTCCAAAATAAATTAAAGCACACCGTAGAAATTGCAAAATTTTCATTTTCTTTTTCAAATTTATCTCTCTACGCAATCATTGATTTAATTCAACATTTCATCAAACCCAATATATTTTTCACATGTAACCTTAAAAAAATTAAAATAAAAAGAGAGCATTCTTTTAATATAATCTTCAAAAAACATAACTTTAGAAAAATATGTTTTCGAAAATACCAAAGTAAACCAAATACTAATTTTGGTGCAAAATTTCAAGAATCGATCAATTGATGGCATAAGAAAGAATATCCTCCATCGGCTCTCGGCAACTAACTATTCAATCTAAGAAATCCTTGGTCTCCTCAAGAACTTGGAGTGCAGGTTATCGACGACATAACGTTAATGAAAACAAATGTTAGCACTACATTTGAATGCCATATTGGAAACACAACGAATACCTCATTGCAGATTCTATCCCTCGCAAACATTCGACTCGTCATTACCGAAAAACTCTTCATCTGGAACCAAAGGTTACCTGCTGGCATATCGATTCCAAGAGTCCCAAACTTAATCCGGTGTGTCACAGAAGAATTTGACCGAGTTTCACCTCAACTGCTTTTATCCTTCCCACAGCACCTTGAAATACAACAGTAAGCTCTATCACAAAACTTGAATTTAAAAACAAAAAAGTATGTGAAGTCGAAGATATAGTGAAGGACAGAAAGAGACCGCAGTCCCGGGGCAAGACTACAGGAAAAAAAATTTCTTTCAGCAAAACCAAGCGTTCGAAAGTATCCCTGATCAGGGGCAGCTACACATAGAATAAGCCCATTTCGAAACCGAGAGAACCCTATGATGAATGACAGTTGATAAAGACACTTACATCCAACAATGAGACGCTAGTGTAATGAGTTTCGCATAAAATTTATCTTGATATACAATTATAGCATAGGCCGGAAGCAACTCGCGAGATTTGTTTTAACATCTTCGAGTAATGGTCTAAATTCCAACGAATTTATGAAGATCAAAGCAGAGCCGAGTCAGTCACATGAATCCAAGCAAGGGTATCCTTGTCTGTGAGATCACAATACACTGTTATTTGACATTATTTGATAACTTATTTAAGCAAATATGCTCGATAGGTTCCAGTATCTATTTTGCCAGAAAGTATATATCCTTTAGGTCTAGTAAATATTATTTTATTTTGCTGATCAATTAAGATACTCCGAACCATTTTAGGATCATGGATTGACTATTTTTTATATTAGAACTAGGTTTCTCCGACCACTTGTGTATCATATTCAACATTTTGCTCCGGAGCAAATTGTGAGCACAAAATAACAAGTTAAAGAAAAAAGTTTATCTTATCTAGCGCCTCTGTTCTGCCAGCTTGCAGTCTAAGACAAAGATGTTAAATAATATAGTCATTATATCTTAGAACAATAAAGAGACAGGAAAAAACAGCAATGCCAAAGGGATCATGACTTTGGGACAGGATCGGGCTTCGGAGCATAAAATTGTTGGTTCACAATGTACCAGTGGACCATCCAGCTGTCTTTATTTTTTAATCTTAACTGCACCGTAAGAGTAATCACATTAGACTTATGGCCTTATGGAGTACCTCTTGTATAACTTTTTAGAACCACAGGGACAAGGCGAGTTTCTACTTGTTTGACCACTTTTAAGCATGCTTGATCTTGCAACATCCAAGGGGGATGATCCCATCAACTTCTGAACCTGAGCATGATGGTGCCATCAAAAGTCAAGTTTTTGCAACGCAAAAATTAAAAATGCCTAATATTCAAACATAACCTTTCTTCATTTCCAGCAAAGTTTCAGTGTGTGCCCATGCAAATGTAAGTCAATAATACTTGATTAAGGCACGGTTAACTATTGATCAGAAATAAGATAAAAAGAATAAAACTTATGCCACACACATTTTTATCTAGTAACAAACAGTCAAACTGGAAATCTTTCGAGTATCTGATCATAGTATAAAAATGAAAGGGTAAAAATTGCAAAATGTCATAAAATCTCTATTTCAATTTGTTTTCTCCATATTGTAACACTCCTAATCGTTTAGTTGCTTGCGTTACGAGCTTGACATGTAACTTATTTCCACTGTTTCATCTATTTACTGTTGCAATCCTAGTTTTCATCCTAGTTATTATTATTTTGATGCTCAGCATGTTAGCTACTTATTCACAATCTGTCTTTTAAAGCTTGGTTACATAAAAAATTGTAAAATAGAGGATCAAGGATAACATAATAGTCGGAGTTGGAAAAAAATGGTTTATGCTAGGGAAATGGTGATGCTTCAAGATACGTATGAAGGAGTAGTAATTAGCTCACAAACTGTATTAATTAATACAAAAGGTTAACCTATGGTAGTACACCACATCTAAGTTAAGCACCAAGTCATAAGACACATAACTCTTTATGCCAGTATAACAGCATAAGATAAGGTAATAAGACATTGTCTGAGGATGATACAATCTAAAATGATTCAAAAAAGAGAAGTCAACGCGAAGTTAGGTTTACGAAAGACAAACCTAAGAGAAAAATTGTTCCAAATTTTAAGCCGAGTAGGACTAAAGACAAAATACACACATAGTGAATTTCGTGGCAGTAGGAATATAACACAAAAGTAATCATAGATGGAATTCCAACAGTAGGATAAAAGCAAGTTCAACACTTAGGATGGATTGAATAAAATGAAAGAGTAATTTATGAAGATGCTTCACGTATGATCAAAATTGGATGAATGGAGTAGAAGAGTACGTCAACTTGATGACAATATTTTTCAAACATTGAGAGGAAAGTGTAACAAGGTTATTTATTCTATAAACTCTGCTACATAACTTAGATCAAATGGAATTATGTAAAGCAATATATTCACAGGACCTGAGTACTGAAAATCAAACATTAAGGTGGCAAGGGCTTACTCAAGAATAGATCGAGGTGTCGACTAAAAGTTTGTTACTCAAATGTAACACAATAAGTTCTTTGCTATTAAATTCTATAACATTTAACTAAAAAATATAGAGAGACATTAATCTGAGCTGCTCAACTAAATAACAAAGTTAAGGGCTTACTAAGGTCTTGTTTTCTGGGCTGGGTCGTGTTTTTGGGCTTTGGGTTACAGTCTTAAGGTTGTGTTTGATTGGATGGATATAATGTGTATAAAGAGATTTGATTTATAAAGGATTTCAAATGACACTCAATTGAAATCTATCTTAATTACAAATACTCATTCCAAAAACAACCAATGTTGAATTTGAAATTTACCTAAATTAAATTCATCAAAAGAAGTCAAATTCAAGTCATTGCAAGAACAAGTGATAATTTTGTTAGTAACAGAATGAATAGAAGAGGAGAAAACAGAAATAACTCAACAAAAGAGGGGAATGATGTGTTTCACGGGCAAGCAACTACATGGGAAGTCCAGTACAGAAACGAAATAAACAAGATTCTCAAAGGAGAAGCATTTAGGTAGAGTAAGGCAGTAAGGGTTCGAATGATATCAAGCCCACGAAACCACAGAGCAATTGCCTCCTCATGACTGTAACAGGAATCAGATTTGTAAATTGACATCGAATTTCAAGCCATTTTCACTTACAAGACAATAATACATCATAATTATAAATAATTAAATCAAAGCTCAACAACCAATACAGCCTAAAAGAAAATAGACTCCATGTGTGTTGCAAGCAAATAACCACATCTAGTTTGTCAGCCAAAGATTCACCTAGAAACACCATCTACAAACTTAATCATACTATAAAAAATTCACTATAGCATTTTGAAACTGAGAAATAGATCGTATCATGATGATACCTCAGCCAAATTCTTGGGCATTGGTTTTCCTTCTTCCTTCAGTTTGAGAACCTTTTTTTCTGCTTGTTTTGCCCATGTAAACTTTGACAAGGCGTTTTCAACTTCTGTTAAAGTGCAATTACATTGTTTTGCTGCCTCTTTCTTTTGACTAATTTGAATATTCTACAACAAAAAGAAAGCAAAAGAAAAGACAACAGCTGAATCACTCCTGATGTTTGTCATTGTGAAATGATAACTCATACAACACCATAAGACAACTATTTTATAATGATAACAACAAGAGGATCAATGGAATAACTAACCAACCTCCCCTGTAGGATCACAGCCCCCAAGATATCGAATTATTGCCTCTTGCTTCTCAAACGCATCGGAAAAAGTGGCCTCGCTACCCCTCCCCACTACGTACTTCTTCAGCTCCCCCAACTTCCTCGCTTTGCTCATCGAATCCGCAAATTCTGCTCATTTAATACTTAAATCAAATACAAAATCAAAAGGTGCAGGGGATTTAAATATGTATGATCCAGAAGAAGAAAGAAATGACGGACGGAGAAGGGTCATAGACTGTGGAGCTTCTTCGGCGGTCTTCTGGCCGGTAAAGACTCCTTTCACCTTGTCCATCCATGATCCGGCGAGATGAGGAGACGAGGAAATGCAACGGTGGCTTGAAGGAATGAGGTGGCGGCGGATGTCACCGCAAAAGCCGTAGGTAAAGGAACGAAGCATCAATTCTCATAAATTGTCTGTTGACTGTTGCTTTGGAATACTTTACCAAAGGAGTAGAATTACCAAATCCTAATCCGGATCAGGATCCGATTCCTCATCCAAATCCGAATGTAGTTATTTTGATGACTTCCAGGAAAAAATAGATATATTTGTTTAAAAATATTAAAATTATAAATAAATAAAAATTAGATAAAATATTTTAGTTATAAATTAATTTTAAGTGTACTAAAATTATTTTTATGATATTTTTATTAAATATTTTTGTAATTCTATTATTAAAGGTTTTGCACTTAAAAAGATTTAACACCAAGACATAGTTAGTCTAAAACTCTTATGTTTTATAATTTACTAGCGGGTCATGCTATGTGTGTTCATAAAAATATAAATTAATAAATCAGTTTTTTTTTTTTTATAA
>NC_133314.1:18250327-18368681 GCF_012295235.1 Primulina huaijiensis | reverse complement strand
AAATGAGTATGTCTCTTGTGAGACTGTATCTTTATCTGTGAGACGGGTCAACCCTACCGCTATTCACAATAAAAAAAAGTAATACTCTTAGAATAAAAAATAATATTTTTTCATGGATGACCCAAATAAGAGATCAGTCTCACAAAATACGACCCGTGAGACCGTCTTACACAAGTTTTTGCCTATTTAAATACGTAGAAAAGAACTATATATTTTTATTTTTTTTAGAAATATTATAATTTTAGTCTTATAATTTGATTGATTTTGGGTTTTAATTATGTAATTATCAAAAAATTTATTTTCATTCAGTTATTTAGATATTTTATTTTTTTCTGTTCGAAACCATTAAATGCACCGAATTTTTTTTTGTTTTTTGTTTGACGCCGTTACTCTCATATATGATTCATGTGTCAAGGATAAAGTTTATGTTACATATATTAAAATATACGTAAACAAAAATAAAAGAAAACGACAATTTTCTTCTTCTAGGTTTCTCTTTCTTTTTGATTGGATGAATTTTTGTTTGTGTAAAATGAATTTAATTCTAGCCAAATGTGTTACGTAGGTAAGAATCTATGTCAAATAAATCATATTTTATGGATTTAGTGTTATCAAACAAAAATATCAAAATAAAAAAAAATTATAATAACTACAAATTTTAACAGATTATAAGATAAAAACCCGAAATGAGACGACAAATTATCTGACTAAAATTATAATTTATTTATTTTTGTTATTTGAGTTTCTACATGCAAAAAAGAAGAAAAGAAAAGAAAAGAAATTGAACCGAACCACGTGAACAAGAAAACCGATCGGTTCTCAGATATAGAGATTCCGGTTTGAATTGATCTCCAAATCAGAACCTTGTAGATCCCAATTACAGTTACCCTGCCTCTTCTTCGCAATCGGACAGGGCAAGAGGAACGTAATGGTAAGGGAAGTGGCGGAAAGTTGCGTGGAGAGTCTGCTCACGGAGATCGTCTCCTCGTATTGCAACGGCTTCTATGCCCACAAGCCCGAGCTGGCCGCTCGAAGGATAGAAGCCATTGGCTTTCAGGTTGGCCACCAACTGTCTGAGAGGTTTGTTTCTGCATGTATTATTATCTTATATGCATTTTTATCGATTGCAGTTTCGTTGTTATTTTTGTGATTATTTAGTGAGCTAGATAGATATCCCTTGAAATATATATCGGATTAGATGCTTGGTTATTAATGCAAAATGGGACATTGTGAAATTTGTTAGTCGCAGGTCTGTGATTGTCGATTGAGTGAACCAGTGGAGGGTTTTCCGTCTGTAATAATGAAACGTAAGCAGTGATCGAGGGTCATGGAGAAATGTTTGTAATGGAAGCTATATGGGTCGAGTTTTCTGAATTGAATATGACATGCTGTTACGTTTTTCTCCGTTAACAAGCGGAATATTGTTTATTACTTTTGTAGTGAACCTAGTGTTGGTTTTATATTGAAAGCTTCTTCACTAGAAAAAGGTTATCATTCCTCCATGATATGGCTAATTTGATTGATGGTGGAAGTCGATAGTTTGAAAGGAGTTTGGTAACCTTCTATGAGAAATTGGTGGCAGCTGAGGTGTTTTCGACAAGCTGAATTCACTTATAGCTTGTTAATGCAAACTATCTTTTCGCCTTAAAAGTGAAATTCTAATAACAAAATTATAGTGGAGTTAAGGCCAACTTCTTAGTCATTGCCTGATATTTTGATCCTATCAGTGCCAATTCTTACAAAGATTAAACAGTTTACATGGGAAAAAATGTCATCTTGATGCAGAATCTTCAATTTACATGATATTTGGTGTTACTTTTCATGTACTGATGAGGACACTCATTTAATCTCATCTGGTTTTGTGCCAGATACACAATGGATCGACCAAGGTTCACGGATCATCTGGAGGCTATCAAGTTTATTTGCAAAGACTTTTGGTCTGAACTATTCAAGAAGCATATTGATAACTTAAAGACAAATCACAGAGTGCGTATGAGAATCTGAAGGAACTAGTAAGATAAATTTCACATGATGTGTGTGACCGATTATGTTTTCCTTGCAGGGAACTTTTGTATTACAAGATAATCAGTTTCGGTGGCTTGCACATATGTCAGTTGACCTGTCGGTAGAAACGTCTGGTTCTATTCAAGATCCTTCAGCAATGGCAGACAACAAGGAAGCTCAAGCTACCGGCATGCATCTTTACTTTCCTTGTGGAATAATAAGGGGAGCGCTTTCAAACTTGGGCATACCATGTGCAGTTTCGGCTGATATATCCAACCTTCCAGCATGTAAGTGTTTATTTTATTTTCTGTTTTTAATTTTTGTTGCATTTTGGGATCTATTAAAGAATAAGGAATAATGAAAGACAAATGATAAGAGTAAAATAATTACGGAGAAAATTCTTTTTTTAATTTTCAAGTTCAAAGGCATCATCACCACCACAAATTCAACTTTTCATAAAAAAAACATGTGTCAATAAATAAGGTGGTAGCCTTTGTCACACTATTCTCTATCTTATTCAATGTTTCAAAACGGTAATTTGAAGGAAAGGTGGTTAAGAGATATCGGACAACTTACACAAGGTTAAGTTTTTCTGTACCTGTTTTTTAACTGCTACTAAAGCTAAAATAGCTTGTAGGAACCGAGTTTCTTCCATTGACTTTTGAATTTAGGGGACTGAGATGAATAGAATTGGTTAATGAGTTGTTTGACTCAAACTCAGTTATCGCCGATCTCGAGCATTTCACGAGTTTGTAATCCTGACTGCCAGACTTTTATTGCTATATTTATATTTATTTATATATTGAATGTATACGGTATGACATATAATAAATGATCTTGGTAGCCAAAAAAAATCAATAATATTAAACTATCTTTTACTATTAAAGATTTTCCCTGGCCTTCTTTTATCTGCACTGTATTATTAATTGAAAAACACACAATCACTACCTTCAGTTTCTTGGTATGTTTGGTTTTCAATTTTTAAAGGCAACATATCAATTTTAGCGCTATATATATTGATGATTGTTATTTTTAGTCATATGTCTTTTATCGAATTAATTATAGTCTTGTCAGTCATATATCTTTTATTAAATCAATTGTAGCTCTGTAACCGTATTCCAATTATCAATTTTAGTCATTCTCATCTGAACCGTGTGATTAAATAACTATTATCATGTTGATTTTTTATAATTACGTTGTTAAGAAAATCTCTTTGTAACGTGTACCTGTGTTTAGCAAAGTAATTATAAAAAAATAATAATGAAATTAGCCAATTAATTACATGATTTTGACGAGAATGACTAAAGTTGATCTTATAACTTAGTTATATTACTATAATTGATTCAACAAAAGATACAAAACTAAAAATAGTATATCTCAACACATACTAGATTAAAATTGACATTTTGTCATTTTTACACTACCATTTACGGTAGCTAACAATTTATCAATATCTTTAAAATGATGATTAATTGCTAGACGTGCATCTCAGATTATATTTAACTTCACTATTTATTTTGTGAGGTGTCTCGAATTTGTCTGCTATTGCCTCTTTGAGGGTCTATCCACCTTATTGTAAGAATGTAAGTAACATAAAGAGTGGTTTTTTGAGGCACTAGACGACCCGATTTGTTAATCAAGCACATTCATCTGTCATAAGTCTTGCTGTCATAAGTTTTGCTGTATTAAACTTGCACAGTAGAGCAATATGTTTGTTTTAGACATTATATAGTAAAAATCCTCAAGTGTCTTAAGAGCTCAAGTTTTAGAGAAACTATAATGAAAGGCGACATGGATGGTCATTGAACAACTTCATGACATCATTGTAACAGGCTAAAATCTTTGCTCTTAATCCTTCTCTGTAATTTTCAGGTTCTTTTGTGGTTCGTATAAAAGCGTGAGGAGGTTCGGGCATAATTGCGAATGAAATTTCATGCTTCCTGTTTTACTTTTTTGTGAAGTCTTTTTTCGCTCTTATTCCTACATTTTGTTACCAATTCTAGCTATGCTGATGGAAGTTATGTATAACAGAAGTTATCCTTCAAGCGATTTCATGTGAACTCTGTCTGATTAATTAACTCATATTGTCTGATTACTCAGGTCGAAACATAACATGCAAGAGAGATAAACGTCAAATTGATTAAATATAGAAGAGTGAATGAAAAAACCTATGTATTTCAGCTGGAAAAGCAGAAGTTAAAATCGATAGGTAGTGTGGGTTGAGCCTGTTAAAATTTGAACTCGTGGACCGTGGCTGAATAACAAGGCCTTGAATAAATGACCTACTTTTATTATAAATATAGCAAACTATATCGTTTAATAAATTTTATATAATTTTTTTTATTTATTAATAGGTAAAAATTCAGTATAAAAAATATACCAGTGTATCCTATAATATTTGACGATAAAAAAGAATTTTAAGAATAATATGTTAACTAATTGATTTAATTGATTTGATTTTGTAATAAAGATTTTAACTTGAACTACTTTGTATATTTTTTGTTTTGACTGTATTGATTAAAAATTAAAGATGTCAAAATATAATAAAAATATACTATCCGACGGTCATGATGAATCCAACACGTTAAATTTCGAGTATAGGTTGGGTCGGTTTGAATTTAAGTTGTAACGGGTACAAGTCCTTCAACGTTTTAAACTGACCATATTATCATAAAGGCAAGTCCTGACTCCTGACTCAACTAATTGACTCAACACTCCGTAGGAAGGATGAATTTCCATGGAAAAATGGGAATACTAGCTATATCATGAAAATGAAAAATATGAAGCTGAGATACTCAAGTTAGCCAAGGATTTCTGCTATTCACACAGACATGCGTATACTGGAAAGCTAGTTACAAGTGTGGGACTTTTCAAGGTGGGATATCAGTGTAAGGACTCCATTGATACGAAAGTAGCAGAAGCTAACAGCAGACAACACATGCTAGGCTAATACATGACCACAAAAGGTCAGGTAAACTTCAGGAGTTCTGCAACGGCTGAAGTTCTTGCTCGGCTACAATAGACTCAACTGGCTTGTATGGATTAGTAGATCGCTCTCCCCTCCACATAAACCACGCCACAGATGCCAAAATTCCAATTCCCATTATTACAGAAAACGAGACAACTACCAAGTAATGTTGCTGCCACCATGTACTGCATTGTTGTAGAAAATCAATTACTGAGTTTATTATATTGATTTTCAAGTTTATTGCAGATTTGTAACGTCATTAGCTTTTGAGAATGGAAACTTTTGAGAATTGGAAGAAGTTTCCGTACCAAAAAATCACCATGATCAGTTATCCCATCACTTTTCTGAATTTATATTCATGATTGACATTTCTATGCCATCATGCTGGGATATGATGCAAGAGAAAATATTTACAAGGACATAAATATAAATTTGATTTATATCGTGTTTAATATTTTGCAGAGGATATATTAGATGTATTTTAGAATAGCAGCTTAGTATCCCTAGCTTCAATGAGGTGTGCACCGCAACTTATGCCTATGCTCCTGGCCGTGCTTGTGCCAAATCGCCTATACCGACAACAAAACGACCACCCCCAGCTTCTCCCCTCTTCAATCTTCTCTCCCTCCTCTCCAAAAATTCTGCTATCGGATCCTCACCTGCCAGGTATGCTTCTACTCGGTGCTACCACAAATAACAAGCTGTAATAAACTCTATCCTGCTCAGCTGCCCTTCTCTGTTTCCCACACGATCCCATTCCCAAAAAAATTAACCCCACCATTCCCTTGTCTCTCTTCACCCATTCTCTTTTCTAATTACAATATCAATACCCTTTTCTCGACATTTCTCTAGATAGTATGCTCAAAATCATCTTTTTCAAAATAATTACCAAAAAAAAAAAACAAGTTTACCAAGTATAGGTACACAGGGAAAATATTTTAGTTTACCGTTTTTGTGGGGGCTCAATGTTCCATTCGAACAACTTGAAATTTCCAAAGCTGTCAGGAAGATGCAAGCGGTTTTCAATCAACCTGGCAATAATATCCTGGTAAAAAGAAAAATACAGCTGTAAATGTTTTTGAGCACTTAAAACAAAGATTTAGACAAGGGAATCCACAGTTCAACAAAGTTTACCATTGCAGTAATATTTGAGATATAATCAGAAAATTCTGCTGGAGCAATGGCCCATCTTAGGAGTGTATCATTCTCTCTTGAAGTGAAATTCATCAACTGAACCTGCAATGATTCACCTCAGAAGTGAACAGCAATGTGACAAGAGTCATTATACCATGCAAAAATTACAGACGAGTAACCAAAATATCAGGTTTCAATGAGAAATTAAACTAATTTTCAAATTTTGAATTCCATGGTGACTGTAACAATTTGTAATGATGTACCTGAGAAGCATTAACGTCCAATTCTTTTGCAATGTACAGAGCGAGTTCTGAGATGTGAGGCTTCAAATCTGAGTACTTTACACTCAGCAGTATAGAGAACGTTATTAGCCCTATTTTAATGTTTCCTGCAAATAGACAAATGCATAAAATTGCCAAAAATATGCTTAGTGTCATTGGTGCCAGTTGGCTGAAAGGAATAGTTGAATAAAAATTCTTAGAAACAGTAGAGATACAGGAAGTCATCTACATGAATAGAGAGTGTTTTCAGCTGAAAATTGCTGGTTTTTTTAAACGTTGGTCTAAAGAAAAAATAAGGAATTGTTTTCTCCTGTAATCGAATCAAATGGAGTCGTGTCTATTTTTACAAAGCAAATGACTTCAATATTTGAAAACTACATATATTTTCTCACTGTAACGGATTCCCCTATCTCCTAGTCTTTCTCATAACAGTATTTTCCGCTAAAGCGAGATTCTGTGCGATTGTTATATGTAAAAGATTCTTTTTGTCTCTTTGGTTAGTCTGTGTAGTGTGTAGTGTTGCCAACTCAGGCAAGAATATAAGTATCTAAATATAATTATAGTTATAGGATTTCGATTGAGACACCTAAATTATTGGCTTGGAATGATGATCAGACTTCCAATTTTTTATCCTTTTGACTTTCTTGGGCTTTTTGGGCTCGAACCCATTTTTATGAATCATTTTTTGCTATTTAACTATTGATCATCACATCCTGCTAAAGCATTTGCACTCACCATGTAAGCTCTCATTCCCCTAAAAGGTGTCTCCAACAGTTTATCTTCGACTTCAAGAAACTAATCATGCCAGACAGCTCTCACATTCCTTTGCTTCTTCAAAAGAAGAAGAAGATGAAGAAGACAACAACAGGCGTCATTATTAATATAGCTTCGACCATGCACAATAGGAAAGTCTGAATAGAGTACAAAATAATCACACAACTTGTTAAGATTTATAACTCAAGCAGAAAAGGTTTGCAAGCAGCAGAGGTTAGCATGACATGCAACGGAAAGCAGAACACAGTAATTTGTTATACCTGGGGCTTTAAATGGTGGAGGTTCACTAGGAGCTAATGTAGGAGATGTAGCCATGCTGGAATTAGTCTGATTCAAGCTTGGCGGCAGTGGCGGAGGGGCAGAAGATATGATGAGCCTCTCCCATAACTCTGAACAATTGGTTTTCCAGAAACCAATCCTTTCATGTTCACGGTCATATGTCACAAGAGTATTACGGACAACGATACCTATTAACAGTAAATATAAGCAAATATACATGCGTTAAACCATAGCATTTAAAGACCGAGCTTACCCCCCAAAAGAGTGGTTGGGTCCTTCCCGTTCTGAAAAATCCCAAGGCAGTATGAACCACGCATCTTCGAATGCTAGACAAAAGAAGAAAAGTTGATAAAACAAGACCCCGGAGAACATTATTATATAGGATTGGCGACACAAAAAAAGCAGAAAAACAAATGTACATGCATCAGGTTGAAATAGATTGGTATATACTCGAAGGAAAGACTTCAAATAATATAACACAAAGGTAACACATACTCTAAACAAGTAGTTCTCAGGGGACAACAATAGCTTCTGTCCATTGCCAAATACCATTTCAACTGATGGAAATGATTTCGAGAGTTGTGAAGCATCACTGAAACAAAATTAGCACTCAATTAATGGCCACACAAAAAGTGCTGAAAGTTATGATTTCTTTAAAGACTCAATGATGATAATCATGTTACCTTCCAGCACCTGAGAAGCAAATATCATTGTAGTTAGGGTCAGGACCTTGTATTCGCTTAAGGGACTTGAGTTCCCTAAAGATCTGCAAGACGAAAATGATAAACATCAGTACTGAGAAAAACCGAAATATGAAGATTTTTCTAACAGTTGAGGGATTTTATTGGATTTTTCCGAGAAGGGCACAAGATATGTTCATTATAGAGCCCGGAATTCAAGCAGGGACAACAGTTAAGAGATTCTGGTATATGATTCATTTCACGTTCTGGACATTATGGCTCGAGAGAAATAACAGAATATTCAACGACTCGTCTGCTTCGGTCGATAAAGTATGGGAGCTGCTGAAATTCAGGGTTACAGCGTCGACAACAAAGATCAAAGAGTTCAGTCATGTGGCTATCTCAGATGTAGTTAGAGATTGGAAGTTTGTAATGTCTTGACGAAAGTGTATTAGTGTCTTTTAATCCGCGGATCACTCATCCGCTTTTTATGTAAAACAATCTAATTATTATATAAAAGTAATGTTTCCTATAAAAAAAAAGGTTTAATTCTTAAAAGGGAGCTTTTAAATGTTATCTCCAGCTTCAAATGTGGTATCTTAAGTGATTGCAGGTGTTTTAAGCACAAGACTCCATACAGGAGAAAATTATAGGATCTTTTTCAAGCCTTAAAATGGCAAGAACAAGCTGCCTTTTGTGTGAGAATGGAAGAAACAAAGAAGAGCAGATACTTGTGTTTCAATGTCCGGCTGGAAATTATGTGAAAAGCTATATGGCACAACAACCTAAGGGAGCATAATTCCTGGAAAACCACAGATAAATGGAAAACTCCAAAAAATAAATATCTTACGGCTGTTTTGAATGCTCCGAATGCAAATTCTGGAAGATAAGCATAAGTTGTGCCACTATCCAGCACAGTTCCATGTTTACCATCAAAAGTCTTGGGATGCAGAGGCAGTGGTTTCCCGGCAACATGTATCTCCGTCAGCTCGATATTGTAATATGGACTGTTGCCATCCCGAAACTAGAGTAAATGCGTGAGATGTATCAAGTGTACTTGTTAGGAAAGAGCCTAACGTTCCATCATTATACCATAAATCTTCCTAAACATACCTGCGCAAAGGGTCAGAACGGGTAAAAATCATTTCAGCAGGGGATGAAATTCCTCCGAGAACCATAGTACCGCCACCCAAATCCATTCCACCATAGCACAAAGAAAACGAATCACTAATTACACCTTTGTCAACGAGTTGATCCATGATACTAAGATCTCCACGGCCCAAACCCATTATACCATCAGCATGTTGGCTGTAAAGATCACCTGTTTCCATGTTTTCGCAACCAAAAACAGCTCGTTGGGGTTCCAGTTCACTTTGATTACCAAAGGACACAATGTCGTCACCTAGAACCCCACTGCTAGAACTCATTTCTGCATATTGCCTTTCATAAGTGCATTGCTTTCTGTCGCTATCACAGGGGCAATCAATATTGCACTTCACTGGTTGGTAGGTACTCGACAAATCAGGCTGAAACTTTGGATCCTATTAAATTAAAAAATTTGAAACCAACATCATTCAACTAAATCGACAAATGCAAAATAATTAAATGAGTGGCATCAAAGCATATGACAACTGGAAGAAGACCAAAAATGTCACTCTTAAGTTCTCTTGTTACTTATTCATCCGTTATTTTGTCGCAACTTTCGTTTCAGGCATTCATCTCCACTTATGACAGTTGTCCAATATCCAAAAAAAATTGAAAACGAGAGTGTGATCACTATAAAATGGAAATACAAGTTCAATGATGATAACCACAGATTACAAAAAAATTCACTTGAATTTCAATCTCTCCGAGTTGGCTGAGTTGAATGCAAAACAATTGCAATTAGCTCATTACGTCACAATCACAAAATTCATTCGACTCTTGAACGATTTTCTTTATTTAATAATATAAAAAAGGCTTTACATTTATCATGAATTCATGATTGAGAGTAACATTGTAATCAATCAGAATGAGAAGTGATACAATAAAGTAAAGAACATATTCAACCTCAATCCAACACTTTTTAGTCGAATCGGAAAGAAGAAATTGACCTGATGCTTGCCACACTGCTCGCAAGTGGCGCAGGGTACATAAGTAACAGTACTGCCCGTATCAACAATTAGCGCAAACATTTGGGGCGGTGACCCGATCCATAAGCGAGACGTGTAATACCTGCAAACCCACAAAACAAATCAAACACTCAAAATCAGATCCCTTCTAACCACCAGCTAACAATTGAAGAAATGACTCATCAGATACACATCAAACCAGCAAACAAAGACATAGATCACGGAGCAACCCGTTAAGCAGGAGATCGTCATGGAGAAACATGCGGGCTGTGCGGTGGGAGCTGTTCTGGAGCTGGCGCTGGGGATATGCGTTGACCTCGCGCCGGTTGTTGTGCAGAAACAGAGGCAGAAACATGGTGGTAGCATTACTATGAACACGATCACTTTTCGAATCCGGGATTGACGAAATAGGAACGAAGAACAGGGATAGAATGCTGGAGGCGAGAAAGAGAACGAACGATGCTCCTCCTGCCATTGGAATCGCCATTGACTAGAAGGGATCTGGTATTATGGAGAGGCACCGATAGCGAATCGATCCAAAACATGCATCACGGCAATAAATGCAGAGTTGATTCTTGTGCTACTGCTCCTCTCCCTCTTCTTCCCTCTGAGTGTGTGTGCGTGGAAAGGGAGGGGTTGACGTTGCTTTGTTTGGGGTCATGCGCTTTTGGTTTTCTGACATTTATGTGTGGATCGGGTTTCTACGTTTGTAAGATTTGGGAGTTGTCCAACAACCTTAATTAATTTATTAATTTATTTTTTTCCCGTACTTGATTGATCTAATTTATCAAAAATTATTTTTATATCAAAATATTATTTTTGATTGTATATATGAATTAGATCGATCCAATATTTTTCATTACGGACATAAATAATGTCGACATATCTAATCTAAGAGATATAAATCAGTGATACTCTTTCACAAGAGACATACTCTCACGTGAGTAATATTGCGTATGATACGAGAAAATCGGGAAAATCGGAGATTCTCGGGCTCCATTTGGACAAATGTGTATTTTTTGTTTGAAAGAAGTTAAATTATGACAATATGATCAAGATTTCGTTTATTTTTTTTCCCTGACAATTTACGTTTCTTAAAAGATTGGGCTTTTACACATCATGTATATAAATGTATCCACATGTCCTCTAGTAAGTGTCGTACATGAGATTTTTGAGGTATGAGTTGAACTTGAAAAATTCGGCTCATCGAATAATATAATGCTATTTTTTCATTAATAAATATTTGTTAAAACATATCAACATGATATTTATTTGTATTATTTTTAGCTAATAAGTTATAAATATTTTTGTCGTATTTATCCTAGTTTGGATATCAGGGAAACAAATTCTCTTCATTCATTTTTTGACACGCAATGCATGTATATACATGCTAATTTTTTTGTGTTAAATAACTTTTATGTGAAAAATATAGAGATTATATTAAATTTTAAAATTTTATAAATGATTTTTTTTATAAAAATCTTTTATGCTATAGGTGATATGATAAAAATAAATAAGTAATTTATCGAAATATTGTGTAATTAAAATAGAGTTTAGAATAGGTGAATAAACTCTTTTAAAATATTTTTAAAAAATTAAGTTGTTTTAACATTTATTAGTTGTTAAAATTTTTTCTTGAACGACTAGATTTAACTTGACCATCAAAAGAATTTAAATACGGAAATGGCTTGATTAGACTAGTAATATATATAAAAATATATTTAATGCAAACAATCAATCAACACATTGAATGGATAA
Source organism: Primulina huaijiensis (assembly GCF_012295235.1). NCBI lineage: Eukaryota > Viridiplantae > Streptophyta > Magnoliopsida > Lamiales > Gesneriaceae > Primulina > Primulina huaijiensis. Next base: position 18,356,692 of record NC_133314.1, on the reverse strand, counting down.
ATGAAAACAAAAGTAAATGTGTATTGTGTAGTTTAAATGGAGAGATAACAACTCTTACATCACGCATTCTTCCATTTAGGTAGGAATTTACTAAAAAACTTTGATGTATACAATTCTCGTACAAACCTACTTCGACTAGGAATTCTCAAGTTACCTAAGTCACCTAAGTCGAAACTCTTAGTAATGTCTCAATAAGTTAAGACTATTTAATGATTCTCGGTTCACCAAAAGCAATAACTTTCCAATGTTTAGATTGATATTGTCAACTTCTCTTCATCATAAAATTCAAAAGTCAATCAAAATTTCAGAATCTAAAAGTCGAAGCCGTAAAAAACAAAGAAACATTAAATGTTATTCGACTATTAGATTCTGAAAATCTGATTGACTTTTTACATTTTAAGAAGCATTCCAGTCAATCGATAGTTGGTAAGATACTGTGTTAGTTACTTTATCTGATAGTCATTGAACACTTGAGTTATTGTATCTATCTTGATCTGTTACTGTCTGACTGGTTAGAGTTGAATGACCAAATTCTGAGCATTTCTTCAATAGAGCGGTTTGGTTAGAAACGGATACAAGTGATGATATTTTGATGATTGCAGTTTGAGCTTCTGATAGAACATGAGCGACTAGACTTGTCCGGAAGATAGAGTCATGTAATTACATGAGAATAACAGTTGGACCTGAAACAACTCGATGTTAATTTTGTCATTGTCAAAACTTAAGGTAATTTAAACATAACAATTTTCTCTTTTTCGATTATGACAAAATCAAACTGCAAGACTAAATACAATTGTTTTTTAAAAAACAGTTAAATATGAGAGACAAAATTAAACAAAATGCATTTCATTGAAAAAATGAATTGACATTGTTACAAGTACATGAAAATTAAAACTTTTTACATCTACAAAACAAAAATCTATCTCCTAAGACTTGAACCGCGACTTCTACCACATCTCATTCTTCTGTTTTCCTCATCTTGCCTTATCCTCTTTTCAGCTCTCTGTCTTTTCATATTTGGCTCTATTTGCCTTTCTCTTTTGTCTATCCAGATTCTTGTAATCTGTTTTTTTTTTTTTTTGCATCATCATGCTACATAAACTCAAGAATCTCCTGCAACTGGCTACCAAGTGTAGTCTGAAGGTGATCAAAGCATCCATCCAAGCGATTTTTCACTTGTGTAATCAGCACCAACAATTCAACATTTATGTTTGCGGCTTGACTCTTCATTTTGAGCTGGTCAGAACCAAGATTGTTGCAGAGTTTCGCAATGAAGCTTATATCCTTGAGAATCTATAACTTGAAGTTATCGAATTCCATAGTATGTGCAAAATACTCGTTATCCTAATTGTTGATAGACTTGGAGGCACATCACACCTGACTCAAATATAGAATCTTTATAAATGAAATAAATATGATTGAATTTTTCTAACACAAGAATTAAATATGCACGGTTTTAAAAAAAAATATGATATATCAATTAATCTATTAATATTTTAAAGAAAATTTATGACCGTAGTAAGACTCTCTTACAATTAAACCTTATTAAAACAGAAAAGTTGCCTTGAAAAAAAAACCGAAGGGTTTGTTAAAAAAAAACCGAAGGGTTGAAGTGCATGTGGAGCATAGTTGGAGGGTCATTTTAAAATTAACAGAAAAATAGGAAAACTCCAACTCATCGATGTTTGTTGGATCCGCGGGGTGAGATTCCGCTGCTCTCTGCCCTCGATCAGATCCCATTCCATAAAATATCCTGGCGGCTTCAACTCGGACTCATACACATACATATATAAGCAGAGGCTGCGAGTGGACACAGAAGAGTTGATATATAATATATATATAAGCAGGGATGGTGAGCAAAACAGAGGAGGAACAGCTGAATAGATTGGAAACCCAAGTGCACAATGGAGGAGGAGGCGCGTGGGATTACCTCTGCCTCCTCAGAAAGCTCAAGCTCCGCCGCTCTGATAAAGTCTTGAAGCACGGCGTCCCCATTCTTAACGACCACAAGAAGAGATCTGCTCTTGGCCCTGAAGGTGGATATTTATAAAAAAATTCAAGACTTTTGGTTATTTTTTTGATCTTTCTAACCAATTTGAGGCCTGCTTGACGTTTTAACATGCTTTTTATTTACTTCAAGTCGATGTTATAGCGAGAATTAGAAAAAAGAAGAAGTGGGTTTCTGATCGTCAATCAATATCTTGATTTTTATGTTACGACAGCTTCTATTAAGAAACAAAGATAGCATCTTTCCATGGTTTTGAAGTAGAGATTGGGTGTGTGAGCAGTTGGAAATATTGTTTTCATGAAATTTACTGTTTGACCCCCTCTTGCTTATTCTCTCGGGAAATGTTTATATCTGTGATGCTGCGTGCGCGATGGATATTTGTATTATTAACTTTTATGTGGTGTAATGTCAATGAGCGGAGGTTGATTTCTTTTGTTAGTGTACTCTCAGATAAGTATTCTATTTGCTATGAAGTGGCAAGAGTCGCTAGGAATTCTTAGTAGCCTCAGTTGTGAATGATAGGTTCACGTTCTATGCATTTTCTAGAATATTTATTAAATTTTTATAACTCTAATATTACCATAAACACTCACATCTTGTTATATAGATGAGGATTCGCTTTGCTTCTGTGATTTTTTTATTTAGAATTTTTTTCACGTGTTGATGTTGAGGAGAGATGAGGATTCACTTATCTTCTGAGATTTTTTATTATTGGAATGTGCTAATCCTCACATTTCTTGCGTGGTTCAAATATTTATGTTTTGTCAAATAGCAGTAATACATTACTTTCAGTCATTTTTGTTTGCTCAAACATGCTTCTTGACTAATGTCTATGATCAGAGAAAGTTATAATTGAAGTCTCTTTCCAATAAAAAATTGAAGTAAATTTACCGGCTAGCGTGATTCATTCCTGATGTACTGGAGCACTTCTTTTTACAAATTATCTTTTTTTTATAGCAAACTATATTATATTCATTAATTGGAAGCAATGATTACAGATATCGGACAAGTGATCTGCATATAAAGAAATGAAACAGACAAAACCCCAGCACAAATCAACAACATACATAACTACAATTTCTTGCTAAGTCTAAAATCGAGAAATTCTTAAAGTCTACATGCTTCCCAATCCAGCTAGATGCCCGAAGCTTAATCTTATCCCAACACTTTTCAATCAACTTTTCTAAGTTTTAAAAAATCTGTCTATTCTGCTCCAATCATACTGACCAACAATTACAATGAACTATTACTGTCCAAAAAAATTCTACCCCTCTACCGAGATCACGTCTAAGATCTACTGCAAATAGCTTGTGCGAAGATCTTGGAGCTACCCAAACCAAGTCTATCTCCTCCAAAGCTCTGGTGAAGGAACAATGAATAAGTAGATGATCCTGCACCTCGTTTTGGCACATCACACACTAATTTGGACACAGAGCACACGAAGGCCATTTCTTTTGCATCACCTTTTTAAAAATTCTCAACTCCTTGTTAAATATTTTACGTGGTAATGCTGACTAGGATTCATGTTTCTCAGGTGATGGGTTTAATAATTGCATCCTTTGTGCTATATATCTTTTGATTAATACCTTTTCCTTTGTTTTTGTCTTTTAAATGATGTAGAATGGACTTTATACGAGCAAGTCTGCATTGCAGCCCTGGACTGCCATCTGCTTGATTTGTCAAAGGTACATCTTTTCTCACCAGTAATACTTGAATATATATTTGCATGCCAACCATTAAATTCAGGAGTTCCTGCGATGCTCCCGGCTTCTGTTTTTTCTTGTTTTGAAAATTATTACATTTTCCTCTCGAACTGTTTGCTGTTAAAGTAGTCATGCTAGCCATTTCTTGCGTCGGAGCTTTTACAAGCGTGTTCAGGATATCAGTTAAAGAGCTCAGAGTCCAAAACGTATGGTCTCTCAAGGGATCGAATACCTTTATGGAATAAATTTTTTTTTCTTTTGCTTTTTTGCAATGTATTGAAGTATATACCCCCATGCGGGTATGGATTTCATAATTTAGTTTTATTAAATTATTGTTTGTGTTGCTAGAGAAGACCTTGCCTCTCTTCAAGGAAAGATAGGAATATGCTGGGGGCTAAAGGGGGAAATTTAGTCTTTCTTGTTGCACTGTGGAGTGTGGTGCCACTAACTGACTTATTTTCATACACTTATAGTTTCTAGAGAATGTGAAGGCTACCCGATTTTCTTGGAAATTCTCGTCACAACATATTGACTTGTATATTTGACTTGAATTTGTGATTTCACTTCTTATAAACTAGAATTAAGTGGCTCGTGGGGCTTCTGTAATGGCATGAATTTTGTGTTTTGGCTTGTAAACTGTACTCACTGGGGTTCTGAAACGTGGAATTTGTATTTTTTGTGTTGTTTACTTTTGAAACTCTTATAGTTCTTGAGCATGAACTTGATGTGTTTATTCATAAATTTTGTTTCAGGAGTGTATAAAGGTCTTAAAGAACAAGTTTCCTGGGAGTAGAAGGGTTGGTGAGTTGAAATAATTTTCAGATAATATATGCTTCTATATGTTTCTAGGAGCCGGATTGTCTTTCATAATCTTGCTCATAGTGGCTTGTCTTGTCATATATAACCATTACTTCTGCTATTCCACCACTTTTAAAGGCAAGAATTTGTAGCATTTCAAGTTGTTTCTATTATTAAATTTCGCTTCTATATTGCATGCTCTTGGATTGAATGAAGTTATGAACTATCTCTCCCCTCTCTCGTCCATTCTTTTCTGTGTTAGCACATTATAAAATGAGTATATTCAATAAATTTATCCTGTTCCCTTCAATTTTTTTGTTTTCCAAGACAAAGGGAACTTTTTGCATTTCCCTGGTAATACCAAGCGACATATGAGGTTTGTAAAATCCCCTCCAGGAGAGGGATTTGAATAATCATTGCCTTCCCCTCTTCCTATCAAATGGAGTGAAAGCATCATACCACATCAACTTGCAATGCTCAGGTTCTATGTTTGTGTATCTGAGTGAAGGGTTATGGTATTTGTATCAATAATGCTAATAAAATTGGATGGAGCTACCACTTAGTGGTTCTCCATGTTATTTGCTGAATATGTATTTTCCAATCTTATTTTTCAGCTTTAAACCAGTCCCCAGTCTCCACCTTGTTCAATTTTAAAAAAACTGCTGCAGATTCTTCGGCAACTTTTTGGGAGATGAAAAGTGAAGTGATTGTGTGCAAAGTGCACTAGCAGCTTTTGATCTTCATATAGTAGCTGCTCATTTTTTGCCTATCATGCTTTCTAAAATTTCAATATGCATTTAAATGTAAGATTTTATTTTGTTTTATATTGGCTCGTTTCACCTTTTTGCACTTGCAGGTAGGCTGGAAGCAATGTTTCTTGAAGCCAAGGGGTTATGGTCAGAAGCCGAAGAGGCTTACAGGAGTCTGTTAGAAGATAATCAATTCGATCAGGTTGGTGAAGGCACTCATCATTTATTGGATAAATTTTTTAAGTGACTAAGTTCCTTTATTGTTGTAGAAAATATTTATTCTCTTTATTGTGTTTTTGAAAGGAACAGTGTGCATGCATGTTCATAGTTCTCATGATTTAAATATTCAGGTTGTACACAAGAGGAGGGTGGCAATGGTGAAGGCGCAAGGCAATCTTTCTGGGGCAACTGAGTTGCTTAACAAGTATCTTGAAATGTAAGTAAGATGCCAAGAGTTTTGTTCTTGATTAATATGAAAATTATCTCAAATTGCATAATGGAGAGTTTTGACCATTTTCCAGATTCATGGCAGATCACGAGGCATGGAGGGAACTAGCTGAAATATACGTCTCTCTACAAATGTAAGTCTATTCTTTCCATTTTTTCTTCTCAAGGTAGGAGTGAATGTATGGAGGGAATCGTGTCCTCCAGACAAATTGCTGTGTTCTAGTTTGTCTAGCTGAAATATACTTATCTCTACAATTGTCAGTTTATTTTTTCATTTTCTCTTCCTGAGGTAGTGCTGAAATGTAGTGAGGGGAATCTTGTCCTCCAGAGAAATTGCTAAGTTCTATCTGTTCTTTAAGTTACTTTTTCTCTGCTTACATTTTAGGTATAAGCAAGCTGCCTTCTGCTATGAGGAAGTTATCTTAGCTCAGCCAACAGTTCCGTTGTATCACCTTGCATATGCTGATGTAAGTAGCTTTTCTAAAGACTTTTCATTTTCTTTTCAATCAGAAAGAATGTTGAGATTTAGAAGCATCAAAATGAATGACAACATGGAGAGAAAATAGCGACATCACTGAGCAGCTTTTCTGTGATGCCGCTTTCAGTATTAAAAAAATGTATGCTTGACCAACCTATAAATACTTAGCTCAATTAGAAAAAAGAAAAAGAAAAAAAAAGGGGCGAGGTGAAAACCTTTTCTCTATATATATGAAAATCAACAGTTTCCTAATACCCAGATTTCATGATCAAGACACTTTGAAAATAACTGATACTGTAACTAGATGAAACTCATTGGTAAACATATTTTTAAGGGTTAAGTTTAACCAGTTCTCCTGAAGCATGAAGAAATATCCTAATTGGATCACATTGGAAGATGGCATGAACAATGACTGGAGCCTACCTTACAACCATAATTATTTCATCCACAATCGACTTTTTTATGGGTCCGATCGAATTATATTTATTGCGCCTACTGATGTGTCAATTTAATTGTCCATAATATAAACTGAAACCGATTGCTGAAAGGTGTAGCGCTCGTAGAGGATAAGAATAGGGAGATGTGTAACACGGTTTGGTCATGTGAAGAGGAGACCAAACAAGGCTCCAATCCGACATATATTGGCAGGTTAATGGAAGGAGTAGAAGGTGGGGTAGGCCATCGAAAGCTCGTATAAATGTGGTTAAGGATGATATGTTAGATTTTGGTTTAAAAGATGACAAGTGAGAAAATCGCTTAGTTTGAAGAACTAATATCTATGTAGTCGACTCGCAACTAGGGAGAATGTGCTATGATGATGATGATGATTGGGATTTTACTTCACTTTTGGAGTGGCAAATAGTATTTTGGTGTATGCTGTTAAGAAGTCCGTTCTTTGAAAATTTGCACGTAGCTTGATTTTATTTTAAATTGCTCCTGACCATGTTCCATAAATACTTATACTGAAGCTGGCAAAGGTTAGTTTTTGATATTTCAAGTTTTATAGCGTGTGCAAACTTTTGGTAATTTCGATTTATAAATTGTTTTTGTATGTGGTATAACTATGATCACATTATGGAATCAGTTGTTTCTTGTATCTTTCTGGCTCAACTAGGTGCTTTATACAATTGGTGGACTTGAAAATCTTCAAGCAGCGAAGAAATATTATGCAGCTACCATAGATTTAACTGGTGGCAAGAACATTCGAGCTCTTTTTGGCATATGCCTGGTTAGACTCTCTCTCTTTCGTGCCCTCCAAAAAATATATATAAAGATACGTAGCCCAAATATTTGAGTCCATTCCACAGGGCGCACACTTTCCTCGTGTACTGTATAGGTCACGATTACTAATCGTTCTTTTGATAGTCTGTTCTCTTGATAGCCTGATGCATCATTTAGTCCTCTGCGTCTAACATTCATTATGAAAGTGAATATTATGAAATTGCTATTTAAAGTTAACTTTTGAATTAGAATAAAGACCATTTTTGTTAAAAAAATTGACTAGTAATTCCGTACACAAGTTTATTTAATATGTATATGGCTTTGTAAATATATTTGAGTTAGGAGCTTCAAAAACCATTCGAATTCCTCTCTTACCCTCTCTAAAGAAAAAGTAATAAACATGGTTTAGGTATTTGCCATACAAAGTTTTGGTACTGCCTTTCTTGCAAGTAACCATGATATGCAGCTGAATTAAGTGGTTGTTTCAGTGTGCTTCTGCCATTGGGCAGCTGTCAAAAGGGCGTAACAAGGAGGATAAAGAGAGCTTGGAAATGCAAGCCCTCTCAGCTGTTGCTTTGGAGAAAGATTACAAACAGAAATCTCCTACCAAACTTACGCTTGTTAGTTCCTGTTTGAGAAGTTTGAAAGTGCCATTATGATATCCAATCTTTCAGGATGATTGATGTTGCTGGAATAAGAAACTCCCTTTTGAGAGACTTGAAGTCATTATAATTATGTATTCATTGCTTTAGCTCGATCATTGTTGATTGAAATGTCAAGTTCCTAATTGAGAGACGTGAAAGACAGGCCAGGGTTTATTTACCTATTTAATTTGTTAGGAGGATATATTTTTTCAACTAGACTTCATGATTGGAGTACATCATATGTTCTAAAGGCTGAGGTTTTAGTTCTAAGATTTTCCTGGAGGTCGGTCCTAGTAATTTATTTTACCGAACTTGAAGCTTGGATAATTTTTTTTTGAATCTGATCATCTTTTTTTTTTTTTGGTTTCTTTTTTCTTTATAGTTAGTATTATAAAAGGTATATTTTTAGTACAACATTGGGGTGGAAGGTTTTGATCTTCTACCACTTCTCCCTTCTGTTTGGGTCATTGGGTGGCTCCATGCCATTCCACCTAAGAGGGGGTTGGTACACTGCTGAATACTCTTTCCTGTTATGCTGGTTTTTTTTTTATGAGGCGCAAACGGGAGAATTTCTCTTGGAAGCGGAAGAGCTGTTGAAATTTCGCGAAACCATCACAAAGGTTTATGTACAAAGGACAGACAAACCATTATGGATTGTATATGAAGACCTGGAAAGAGACGTAGCAACAAAATCCCAAGCTTATGAAATTATTGATAGTATGTTGTGATATCTTTAATAATTCTGTCAACATAAATAGATGGATAATTGCTGCAGGTAATAGCCGTTGTGTGATCCTCCCGCTGGGGCCGTTATGACGGAATATTTGATTGATATAATCAATTTAGTTGGAATCGGGAACATCTTTAAAACCATATTGTCTTCGTCTTGAAGTTTGTATCAATCACTAACCAACAACACATTCAGATGTGTTATAGATATTATATTAGAGATCTTAAGATGTGTTTTAGATATTATATTAGAGAACATGATATATCGATGAGTTTTGGAGCAAATAAACATAATATCAACTATCAAGTAAAAATATGTTGGTCGAGTAATATCACTAGTGTAGTAGTGTGTTCTTAGTTTCCTAATATTCTTTAAGTTAACCTAAAATATAATGTAGCGTTGAAGAATGAGTTTTGAGAAAGAATATGAAAGTGAGATATTACCATTTAGTTTGAATTCTGCATATGAAAATGGTTTCCAGAAAATGGAACCAAGTATGCTGACGTTGCCATTAATCACCACGAAAGCACAAAGAACAAAGAAGACTTCAGAACATATACAGTTTAAATGACGTCTTAGAACATTTCCATGGGATGCACAAGTACTCCATCGTCGGACCAACTTACCTCCTTCGCATTTGATTCTTTACCAATTAATTGAAGAGGCTCGTCTAAGGGCGGCGGAGTCTGTAAGAGAAAAACAGTACTCAACTTTTGTTCACAACTACTATCATTGAGTGTCTTTGGATATAAACAGGATTAAAAAAATTTATTTTTCAAATAAGGTATCTTTACATGTACTATAAATGTTTGTCCTTTCCAATTTCTAAATGCTTTTAAGAAACTGAAATCAAGAGGTCAGAAAATATAATTTTCATTATTTCAAATTCAGCTTCTCTTTTAAAGAGGACCATGGTTCAAGGTTTGCAAGCAAACAACAAAATTATACACTTTTGACTTAATCTAGAAGCTTATATATCTGAACTCATTCATGATAGTAAAAGCCAAAGTGGTGAGGTGGTGTTACCATGCAGCGAATAAGAGGCCAATCTATTCCATGGAAGAAAGGATGATTCTTGATCTCATTCGCACCACTATTTGATCCTAAACGGCTGTCTGGATCTCGATTTAACAATGCATAAATCAACTGCCTTCCTGCAAGACTCACCTGCAATTATTTTTCCTATTTACTTTGACTTCGAGAACTGGGCACGGATTTGTACAAATCTAATTTATTTGACTCTCATACGTACAAGATTTTCTGACACCTGTAATACAAAATTCAGATTACCAGTTCGCCATTTTGGTAAATGAAGTACATATTTCGTTCCTTCTATCTTATTATAATTACTTTTTGACCGTAAAATTGTTATTTTATGCGGCTTTGAAACACATCTAGTTTTAAACTGGAACTAATCCATCAGAGACAATAAACTGATTTTCCTTTATTAAATTGGAAAAAAAATTAAAATTGTAAATATAAATTTTTCTAAAATATAAATATCACATCTAACATCCATTAAGTCGCTCACCTGACCAATTTCAGCAGTCTAATCTAATTTCCTTGGAAAGCCTATGATTCAAAAAGAGAAATATTTCTAAAACAAGCGTAGTCGTCATCAACATTTTCACATTTTTTAAGTGTAGTTGTCCATTTCCCTTCATTTCTCCATGATGCAATGTACAAAAGATTAGGAAATGGCTTCCTAAAATGCACTACATCATGCAAAATTCAAACAAAAATTCACTAATCTTACTACCATAACCACCTATAAATCATTAGACCTCTAAAAACCGAAGAGTTACTTGACACCTACTCAATTGCAATGTTTACTGCAGTTTATAGTATTACCGGAATGCTCCTTGGGAAAGTTAGGTCTTTGTGCAAGATGTTGGCAAATGTTTTCTGCCTATTCTTTCCTCTGAATGGTGTACGCCCATAAAGCATTTCGTAGAGCAAAATACCTAAATGTCAAAAATATTTTATAAGGTCAGAAATTAGCATAGCTTAGTATCAGAATTAACAATTACAGTGAAGTTCTGAAGGAAAATTAATCTTTCAAGGCATAACACCACAACATACAATATATTGACATTCAGGTATTTTGCTCTATGAAATGTTTTACGGGCGTACACCATTCAGAGGGAAATTAATCTTTCAAGGCATAAAACCACGGCATACAATATATTGACAAATTCTATAAAACCTATCCAAATAGGTTGTACCAGAAACAGGAGGAAATTAATAAAGATGACAAGAAAGGAGAGCATAAAAGATCATAACGATCAACCACTTGTCTTGGCCCTATATAAACTCAGAAGATAACTTGTTGAACGGATTTTTGTGGGAGAAACTAAAGAACAAAAACTCACATTTTCTTGGAAAATTATTTACTTTTAAATGCTTATAAATTTATACACTTACTTCCCCCAGTCCTTTAATTTCTAGAAACTATACAAGTTTTCCAACCGAATTACATACATACACTGAGATAAATGATTTCTAAGACGAGATCAGAAAATGTTTTATTTTCACCAAAAGTACCAGTCAATGTCGCACAGACGCAGGTTCTTTGCACATAAGTATCATGTTTCTTGGTCCAAAAATAAAGTTGCCATCACCAATATTTAATAAAAAAGTCCATTTATAGCCACATTAAATTGATGAGAATTAGCCTATCCTTTTATCTTCAATCAGAACGAAGATTGTGATATTGTTCCAAATAAGTTTCTCATCTATCTATCACCGTGAATAAATAATTCAGAAATAATTTATTTTCACATACTTACCAAGGGTCCACCAATCTATAGCACTACTATGACCTAAGCCTGTAATGATTTCCTGCAATCAAGTGAACATCAGAATGAGTATTGAGATTGGAAGCACAGTAAATGCTTTCCATGATATTGATTATCAATATTTTTGAATCAAATACACGGAGAGAAACTTTACGAATCCTAAAACTTGTTAACAAAAGGAAAAAAAAGAATTTTCAAGAAAATTTGTCAAATGTTAAAAAACTTGGGAAAAATACAATAATGACCATGATGTTTATCTGGAGAAAGGAAGGCTATTCACAAAGTAAGGCAAATCTACAAAATTAAAACCTTGTAACTGGTATTGTCTACAGGTTAAGATAAATCATCCAAATGAGTTGTGATCAGATGCATTTTAATAGGATGTACGCCAAAATTGGATAGCGTTTTTATATCTTTGTATAAAATCACGAAGAACCCTCATCGCACAATGCCATATTGTAATCTCATACTCAATGATCATCATGCCAAAATGAAGAAAAAAAGATGTGAAAGCATAAACTAACTTCAAGTTCATGACTAGGAGCTCCTAATGAATTGCACATTTCGTCCCTTGCTTGGTTCCACAGAATACGATAAATGCCGTAACTATGTTTTTCAAAAGGAAGAAGGAGATGTATGCTATAACACAAACAAATTGATGCTTGTTCCGAAGTAAATCTTAGCACGCCATTCTACTAATAAAATTGAATATCTATAACTAGACTAGACACTTAGAAGTGGCTCGTGATCAGATAGAATTTGCATAATTAAGACGTTTCAGTTACTATTTCACCTATATGGAAGCTCCGCATGTTATTGATGAATATATATTATAATATTGCTTGAAACGTAGAAATCAATTTGTGCTATGTACTTTGATCAAATTAAAATCTTTGAAGTCAGTTAATGTCATCTTTAGCAGGCAATAACTACTATGGGAAATAACATTAACTAGCCATGAATTATGAAAATCTTCTGAGCATGCCAATGAATTAAAGACAATGAGCAGATACAATCAGGACACAGAAAAGCCCATACTGGAGCAATGTATTCTTCAGTCCCAACAAAAGAATTTGATTGAGTACTTGGTTCTGCAAAAAAAATTGGAGGAGGTTGATTCCTAGAGCTTTTCTTCTTCAGGGCAGGATGCTTTATGACCTGGAAGTAGTAAGACTTTTAGTACAAAATAACTTAACTCGATTTTAGAATTTATTAGGAAAAGGTTTCGTGAGATAAACAACAAACTATAATAGGAGACTTCATATCCTCGTACTGTGCATTTAGAGAGTGGTTATGATCACATGAAAAAAGGTCCAGATGTTTCTCGTTTTATATATCTCGGGTTTTACCCTTGTATAACCCCGCGCTCAACAACAGAAGATAAAAGCTATAAACTGGTAAGCATTTTTTTTACTTTCCTCCAGAACGAAATATACTTGAGAGACCCATGAAGAATCAAATGCAATCGAAGTTTGAGAGAAACTCAATCAGTTCCAGATCAGTGGAGCATTTTAAGAGTGTTACAAAATGGAAACTTCTGGTCATAAATAATCAGAAAAGTAATGTTCCGAAAAGAAAAGCAATTCCGAATCATCCAAGAGAAACTAATATGCTAGTGGTATGCATACTTGAGGTTTGCATGTTGTCTTAAAAGATAGATCGAAGTCAGCTAATGCAATATGTCCATCTTTCTGAAGAAGAAGATTTTCTGGTTTCAAATCCCGATAAAGAATACCTGCAATGGTCCACATAGGACAATCAAATGAATATCTACAGTCAATATTTAAGCAGAAATGTTACGTACCCCTGAACTAACCATGTTCTATACCAGTCACTGGAACCAGGTAAAAGTTGCCTCATGTTTTGTTAATGGTAATACAGTGTGATAGAGTCTTCAAAAGTGAAACAGTATATATTTGATAAATAAGAATGTGATCTGACATAAAAAACATGGAAGAACTGAAAGATAGGAGGTGGCAGAACTAAATAACTTGAACTAAGCAGCAACATATATTCTATGAATACCAGTTGAAAGATGTGACTTAGCAAGACTGTAGGACCTGGACTGATTCTCACATACATGGTTCACACAACTTCATCCAAAAATGAATTGTATTTATAAATTTTTTAACGACACGAGATACCTAAACAGTGAAGATATTCCAAGCCAATGACGACCTCTGCTGCATAAAACCTGGAGAATTTTATATACAACCTTCAGCATCCTTCAACTCACATAAAAATTATTTCAATATTCTAACATGAATCAGTCTTATGTGCTAAGAAATTTATGAGAGAGTGTCCTGGAAAATTTCTACTCATTATACTCTATGGTAGCTCTATAAGATAGACAGTGTTTGCAAGCCAATCTGCTGGTATTATATACTAGTATGCAATTCCATAGGGCATCTCTTTCCATAAAAACAACCACAAAGAAATCTGAATTTTTCAATAAGGCATGAATGGAGTTGCAATTTATTTCTATGTAAGTTTGTGCTAAACATGGTAAAAAATTTAAGCAATTATCTGTAAATTTCAAACTAAGCTTTTAATCAACTACCTGGCTGAGTCCTCGCTCAAGATTTTCAAGGGTTGTTTGTCGAGCAGTGCAAATAACTCTCCTCCGGGATAAAAATCTGTTATCAAACAAACATGTGTAGGTGTCTGGACAGAAAATAGATATCATGTTAGAATGTAAAGAATATCAGAAAAATTATGAGCAAAATCAAAGTAAAGAGATAGGGTGATGCACGAGGCATGTTACGGAGATAATATATTTCAGCTAGCACAAATTACAAAAAAGTCCATTGAGTTAGTTTGAAACAGTCAGCTGCATCTGTTCATATAATAACATTGAAAGCTTGATGGATCTCTGAGTACTTTGCCTGCCTTTGATTCTTAAGAAATTAAAGCACCTCCAACGAAGCTGCTTAATATTGTCTAAATGAACTTATTATTTGAGGATAAGCAAAGAATGTAAGGGTTTTTTCCCATATCTAATATAATTCTCCAAGATATGCTAGAAATGAGTTCAAACTGGTACGTGTTCACTTGGCAGTATTTGATTTACAACATGGCATACTATAGTATGCATCGAAGGCTAAGCAATATTTCACAAAATGAGAATTTTATGATGAACTACATAGCATATGTATATCTGAAGTTGTTGCAATCAGCTGACTGAACTCTTGATTCATGATTGAGAGGTCATGAATATATTTTGAACTTACCCGTACCCGTATCCATGCAACATAGATTTTGATCCTCTAACAGCAGACTCGACAGACATAGGACCTATATTGTCTGGGACTTTTTAGAATTCTAGAAACTCCCTAAATCTAGGGAGAGCATGAATTTTTGGCTCTGTTCAGTTTCATTTTAAGAAAATCATTATCGTTTCCAACAATAAGAATAACACATTTCACCTCATTCCCAATTCATTTCTCAGCATAAATTTTCACAGCCTTTTACATTTTCATAAACATAAATTATTTTCGATTCAATTTTCACTATTTTCGAAGAAAACTCAATCATTACTTGATACCCTAACCAAAAAAACGATATTTTAAATTTTTTAAGTACCCCATGAGCTACTGAAGGATCGTATAAGCCAGCTTATATATACATGGTTTGACATCTAAAGTTTAAAATGTTTCATTTTAAAATAACACAAAATATGCATCACATTTCCCAATACAATTTTCAAAATCGTGTTTTTACAAGTAAATGTCAGAGATTAAACCGAAAATAGCCTTCAATTCTTACATTTCACACTTTTATTGTTTATTATGCCGCCATCACTTTACCAAAATGTAAATAAAACATTATCAATCAAGTTTCTAGAAGAGAACCTGAAAAGAGGAGTACAAAGTGGGAAGAAATGGATGATCCAAGAGTGAGATAATTTCTCTTTCAATGCATGCTCGATGAACCTGCACAAATTTAAGACCACAGTACATTTTGATCGTAATCATAAATAAAAAAGGATCATCCCTTTTTGTGCCCGTGAAAATTAATTGTTTATCATGTAAGTGTATTTGTTTTGATCATAACAAGTTCATTTTGGAACGTCGTTACTGTTACCATCAAATCTAACAAATGAAAACACTAACTTTTGATTTAGTTCCTAAAAAGTTCATTCTTAATTAGATATTTTGATTTTCTAGCAAGGTTACTAGATTTCAAATTTCATATTATCTTATAACTTTTATGGGTCTTTAAGCTTTTAGATTATATTGTACAACCTTTGAAGTGATGCTTCACCCTATTTTTCACAAAAAAATTCAAGTATTTTAAAAACCTATAACTGACATATTTGCTTTGTTTATTTGTTAATATTTCTTATATTTTATCAGAATTTTATAATTTATCAAGGACTACATGTTCTTTTCACATTTAAGGGAATAGGAAACTTATTGGTTCATGAAAACTAAAATATGTTTTGGTAACAAACACTTTTTGTATAATGCACCGACATGTCGAGCTTCGATCCTTGTCTGACCATGACTATATTTCTTGAATTAAGGCAGGTATCGGTGATTGTATGGACCATGAATGGCCTATGATATGGATGGTGGTCAACCAGGTATAATGGGTATCTGATCCGGTTCAGCGAGCCATCTGGTACACGGTAATAGTTTGGTGGGGGAGTGGAGATTATAGCGGTGAGGCCAGTCCTTGTATCTTGTTGAGTGTGATATGCTCGAGCACTGTATCGTCACAGACTTCCGATACCTCAGACTATGTTTGATGTTGTACCTTAACGACGTGTATTGTTTAGTATTTCATACATCTTTTATAGTTCTTAGTCGGTTTTATCATGATCTATTCTTACTATCATGTGCTCACACCTTTGGGGCCTTTATTTTACATTATGTGAATCATAACAGGAGAATTTAGGACCCAAGACACCAATGAAAGGACATCTGGAGGAGGTCAAGGTTGACTTCGTGATCTCGGCTTGTACTATCATTCTATGCATTCCATGTCATTTGAGAACTATAATGTTGTCCCAGATCTTTCTGATTATTCAAGATATATCCCGAGGAGATTATATGTGTATAATCATATTATGAGATGTATATTGGCATGAATTTATAAGTTATAGTGATACTGATACGGTAATTTAACATTCATTATTATATTATTATTAGTGATCTTAAGACAACTGGCATGATAATGTGCCCATGTAATGAAAATTTCAAACAAGCCTTTGCTAATCATTAACTAAATTAAATCAGATTGCACGATAATACCAGCGAGAACCCAAGGGCCAAACAACTATACCTTATTACGATTAAGCATCATGGATTTATCCATTGCCTTCATAGCAAATAGTTGACCACTACCTATTAGTTCCACCAAATGAACACTGCAAAAAAACATTTGTGCTTGCATAATTGAAGAATTCAATCGAAGCCATCAATGAGAAGCTGGTACATTCTTAAGAAAGATAACATAAAACACTTTTGAAAATTTATTTTGTTGTTTTCACAAAATAATAATTTATACTGAAAGGACAAGGTGAATGAACAAAAAAGATAACCATGTGAACTATAAAAAATAACATAATTAATTAATTCCCCAGACAAAAATAAATAAATTATAGAAGACAATCGGAGAAACAACCTTTGTTTCAAGAACTACTTTTAGTCAATATGTTACATCTGCATATCTCATCAATCGCCTACCCAGTTGAACCATCAACTTTGACACCCCGTTATCTCTCATCAGCAGAACATATCCACATTTGTCCAACTCCAACATTCTTCCCTTTAAAACATTTGGGTGTACGACCTTTGTTCATGTACATGACCATCATCGCATAAACTCTTGTTTTAGTAGAAACAAAATTTTATTAGAATAGGAAAAAAAGTACAAGTAGGCGGATGAGAAATTCGAAAAAGCCACAAAGAATGAAAACTACTACACTTTCGTCAATAGATAGAAATTTTCAATCCCTCACTACGATAAGTAGATGGTTAAACTTTGCCAACTTTGTCGTCCAACTCGCGACCCTGAATTTGATCTTCTCCCAAACCTTATCTCTAGACTCTGCTATGTCGATAAAAATTCTTTTGTTTAGCTCCAACCAAATCGACTAAAAAAAGCAATGAACTACCACATACCAAAAACACCTAATTTTCCTCCCGGTATGTAAACTTGGCTCCAAAAGAAACATGTCATGCGCTGTTCTTGGAAAACTCCACTCGAAACCCAATTCCTGATACTTAGATAAAAATTCCGCTTGTGAACGAACAACGCAAAAGTAAATGGTCTCGATCCTCCTCTTTGTTCCGGCATAGGCTACACCAATTCGGACATAAAGCACAACTAGGCCATCGTTTTTGCAACGAATTGCAAGTCGGAAATTTTCCCAAAGCCATAGTCCACGAGAAAACTTAAACCTGAACGGGGGTTGGATGACATCGGCGTTGCTCTCAAATTTACATTCGAAAACAACAAGCCTCAGAAGTACGAAATTCAGAACCAGTCTTTTTATTCATAAATACTGAATATCTCCATGTCTGATACAAACTCAAATAATTTATGTTTTTCAGCGGAAATGTAAAACAAAACAGACATAACAATGTCTTACAGATGCAGCGGATAAGAACGTAAATAAAACTGAGAATTAACAATCTTCTTCACCAGCCCCAGAACTGGATTTTCTCCTCTTCTTCTAGCCTTTCTTCATCGTTCTTATCTGGGATGATTTGGTGGGTGCGTGATATGGTTGTCACTCAGTAAGCGGGGGCGGGAATAACTCCCAGTTTAAAACCATTTTTAATAGAGACAGTAATACGAATAATATACAGGAATTCTTATTTTCAGAACATAAATCAGTATTCAGTAATCAGTAATCAGAAATTTTACAAGTAAGCACTGAGCATGTTCGTGAATTTCATGGCTAAACTGATATCAGTCCCCTATATGTTCTCTCCTCTAAGGGGTGAGACCAGTAATCAGTAATCAGTAATGTTCAGAATATATATTCCTACCATTAGTACACTAAGTTTCAGTGCTTCAAAATCAGATATCAGGAATCTCAAACGTTCAGAAACTGTGCTTTAAAACAGAAATTATAAAATTGATTTCAAGATATTCAAACGTAAGCCCACTTACCGTAATTTGCTAGAAATTTCGGTTACTGAAGTTTGGAATCTGTTTGCCTTGCTACTGGTTTTTTTACAGCTCGAAAATGCACTCTTTAGCTCGAATTTTCAAGTGATAACTCAGGATTTGTGTAACACCAATCAGAGATTTGAGAGTGTTATTTATAGGCACATTTCTGACTGTTGGCCTCCCTATTAACGACCATAATCTGCCATTAACAGCCTTTATTCCATGTGGATGCTTCAGTTACAAGGCTAAGCTGAGTAAGTAACTGTCTGCTGGAATCTCACTCTTCTGCTGCTGGATTTTATCTGTTGTCTGCTGCTGGATTTTAATCTGCTGGAAAAACACCAGCTTCTGAAATATTAACTTTTGCTGGAAATTTTGCATTGCTGCTGAAATGCTGGAGATTCGGGTTCTCACATCTCTCCCTCCTTATGAGAAGTTTCGTCCTCGAAACTTGGCTATACATGATCCTCAAAGAGATAAGGGTATCGTTCTCGCATCTTTTCTTCCAATTCCCAAATAGCTTCTCTTTCGGTGTGATTGGACCATTGTACTTTGACATATGGAATAGTTCGTCGTCTCAGTACTTGGTCTTTGTTATCCACAATCCGAATCGGAACTTCTTCGTACTTCAATTCTTCATTTAACTTTCCATCGACCAGAAGTGGTCCGGCCTCGAGAATATGACTTGGATCGGAGATATATCTTCTCAGCTGTGAAACGTGGAAAACATTATGGATTCTTGACATATCATGGGGAAGTGCTAATCTGTAAGCAAGTGTTCCCACTTTCTCAAGAATTTCAAATGGTCCGACGTATCTGGGATTCAGTTTCCCAGCCTTATTGAATCGTATTACACCCTTCATGAGTGACACTTTCACATATGCCTTCTCTCCAACTTCAAATTCCACGGTCTTCTTTTCATGTCAGCCCAGCTTTTCTGTCGATCTTGTGCAGCTTTTAATCTCTCCTTGATCACAGCAACTTTATCCACTGTTTCCTGGATTAGTTCGGGTCCAACGCTGGCTTTTTCCCCTACTTCATCCCAATACAGTGGTGATCGACATTTTCGTCCATATAGGGCTTCGTATGGTGCCATTCCATTGCTGCTGTGGTAACTATTATTGTATGCGAACACGATTAAGGGCAGATGTTCGCTCCAATTACCATTGAAGTCCAGAGCACAAGCTCTCAGCATATCCTCAAGAGTTTGAATTGTCCTCTCTGTTTGGCCGTCGGTTTGAGGATGATAAGCCGTACTAAGCGTAACTTTAGTCCCCATAGCTTGTTGAAAGCACTTCCAAAAACGGGACGTAAATCTAGGATCTCTGTCGGAAAGTATGCTAGCTGGAACTCCATGCAATCGTACGATTTCATTTATGTACAATGTGGCTAGCTTGTCCAAATTATAATTCATGCGGACAGGTAAGAAATGCGCAGATTTTGTGAGTCTATCTACGATCACCCAGATGCCGTCATGACTTTGTCTCGATTTGGGTAAACCGACTACAAAATCTATGGAAATATGTTCCCATTTCCATTCCGGGTTTTCTAGTGGTTGCAGAAGTCCTCCAGGTCTTTGGTGTTCTGCTTTGACTTGCTGGCACACGTAACACTTAGAAACAAACATTGCCACGTCTTTCTTCATTCCATTCCACCAGAAATTTTTCTTCAAATCTCTGTACATCTTGGTACTGCCAGGATGAACTGAAAATTTTGACTTATGTGCTTCAGACATTACTTCTTGTCGAAGGTTATCGATGTCTGGTACACACAATCGTCCTTTCATCCACAAGATTCCTTTGTTATCTGTCTCGAAATCTGGTGATTTCCTCTCTTTGGATTGCTTTTTCAATTTCACCAAAACGGAATCTCTATCTTGACTTATCTTGATTGTCTCTTGAAGACATGGTTGTGCTGAAAGTGATGCCAGGATCACTTTACTCGTATCCTTTCTACTTAAAGCATCTGCTACCTTGTTGGCTTTGCCTGGGTGGTAGCTTATCGTCAAGTCGTAATCCTTCATGAATTCAATCCACCGTCTTTGTCTCATATTTAGTTCTTTTTGAGTGAACAAATATTTGAGACTTTGGTGATCAGTAAAACTCTCGTACTTTGCTCCATAAAGATAATGTCTCCAAATTTTTAGCGCGAACACCACTGCAGCTAGTTCGAGGTCATGTGTTGGGTAATTCTGTTCATACGGCTTCAACTGCCTTGACGCGTATGCAATCACCCTTCCCTCTTGCATGAGTACACATCCTAAGCCTCCTTTAGATGCATCGCTGTAGATGGTGAAGTCTTTGCCGTCAGTTGGCAATACCAACACCGGAGTGGAGGTAAGCTTCTTCTTCAAAGTCTCGAAGCTTTGCTCACATTCTTCACTCCATTGAAATTTAGAGTTCTTCTGTGTGAGCTTGGTGAGGGGTATGGCTATTGAAGAGAATCCTTCAACAAATTTTCGATAATAGCCTGCTAATCCCAAGAAGCTTCGAATTTCTGTCACATTCTTTGGTCTAGGCCAATCTGAGATTGCTTCAACTTTCTTAGGGTCCACAGATACTCCTGCTACTGATATTATGTGTCCCAAGAATGTGACGCTTTCTAGCCAAAATTCGCATTTCTTGAACTTGGCGTAAAGTTCTTTTTCTCTCAGCGTCTGGAGGGTGAGACGAAGATGTTCTTTGTGGTCCTCCTCACTAGACGAATATACTAGAATATCGTCGATAAATACCACAACAAACTTGTCAAGAAACGGCTTGAACACCCTATTCATGAGATCCATGAATACTGCCGGAGCGTTTGTTAACCCGAACGGCATTACCATGAACTCATAATGTCCATACCTTGTTCTGAAGGCTGTCTTCGGAATATCGTTTGCTTTGACCTTGAGTTGGTGGTAGCCTGATCTTAAGTCGAGCTTGGAAAAGACTGAAGCTCCTTTGAGTTGGTCAAACAGGTCATCTATCCTTGGAAGTGGGTACTTATTCTTGATTGTGATCTTATTCAGTTCTCTGTAATCAATACACAATCTCATGCTTCCGTCCTTCTTCTTTACAAATAGGACAGGAGCTCCCCACGGGGATGCGCTTGGTCGGATTTGCTTCTTATCCAACAACTCTTGAAGTTGCTCTTTGAGTTCTTTCAACTCTGCTGGAGCCATTCGGTACGGTGCTTTTGAGATCGGTGTAGCATTGGGCACTAAATTAATCTCAAATTCCACTTCACGGTCGGGAAGATCGCCAGGGAGTTCTTCAGGAAAGACATCCGGAAACTCTTGTACTACCGGAATCTCTTCTAGTGCAAGTGCAGTTTCTTGTTTTACCTCGCTTAACATGGCTAGGTAAACTTCTTCTCCACTTTTCATGGCTTTCCAAGTTTGAGAAGCAGATTGAAGAGTCTTTCGTTCTTTGGTCTTGCCATGAAATAAAATTTTCTCTTGGTGTGGATCTTGGATGGTTACCGTCTTTCCATGACAGTCTACTAAAGCATGATTCTTGGCTAACCAATCCATTCCAAGAATTACATCGAATTCCACCATGTTCAGTTGGATTAGGTTTGCCATGAAATTCTGATTATCTATGAGAACACCAATATCCCGATATAGAGTGCGAGTTTCTAAAATCCGATTTGCAGGAGTTGCTACTCTATATGGTTCTTCTAAATTATCAGGCTTAGTTCCTAACTTCTTGGCAAATCTCTTAGACATGAATGAATGCGTAGCACCACAATCAAATAATACATCAGCAGGCATATTATTGATTTGAATGGTACCTGCTACGACCTCATTTGAGTTGTCAGCCTCTTCTTGAGTGAGAGCATAGACTCGAGCATTAGCCTTGTCCTCCTTAGGCTTGTTTGGAGTTGTTCCACCTGCTGGACCATTCTTTGGATCTGGAAAAGAGCATTGAGCAATGCAGTGGCCCAACTTTCCACAACGAAAACAAGCTCCAGAATTCTTACGGTATTCACCAGTGTGAGCGAATCCACAACTTTGGCACTTGACTCCTTCTTTGCTTGATAGAGAAGAAGTGGTTCCTTTGGCTGGATCACTGGTGAATTGATTGCTTGAAAACCTAGGCCTCTTGAATTGTTGGCCCGGTTGGTACTGGCTTGACTGAGGACGTTTGAGTTTGTTCTCACCTTCACGCCTCTTGATGTCATTCTCAGCCCTGATGGCGGCTCCCATCAATTCATCAAAACTATTGGGCTCGATAACCGCAAGGGCAGATTGAATGCGGCTGTTCAATCCCTTCGTGAAGCGAGGTATCTTCAAGGCCTCGTCTCCCATGATGGTTGGGGAATAAGTTCCCAATGAGTGGAATTTGGATGAATACTCCACCACAGTCATGTTTGGTTCTTGAACTAAGCTTTCAAATTCTGACAGCTTCTGTACTCGAACTGCTGTCGGAAAGTACTGCCTCAGGAATGCCTCTCGAAACCTTTGCCAGGTAATAGGTCCCGTCCCTAACATAGCTGGTGAGATTCTTTCCCACCATTTGGCGGCTCTATCCACAAGAAAAGGTGTAATCACATTTACCTTGATCTCTTGTGGAACCTCAAGTAGTCGAAGATGGTTCTCTACCTCCTTCATCCAATTCTGTCCGACCTCAGGATCGGAGCTTCCATCGAAGTTTGGGACTCTTGTTCTTCGGAGAGCCTCATAGTGCTGCTTAGTCCCATTCTGAGCTGGAGGTGGTGGCGGTGGCTGATTAGCGTTAGGGTTGACCAACCCTTGTAGTGTGGTTGCCACAATCGTGGCTATAGCCATCAGATCCACCTGACTAAGGCCAACTGCTGGTGGTTGTTGTTGTTGTTGTGCGTCCTCATCGTTGCGGTTGTTGTTACGGTTTCCATAACGAGGATTGCGGTTGTTTCTTACAGGTCTTCCGTCCATTTCCTACAATCATGAAAGTTCTAAGGTTTTGACAGAATAGAGACTAAACAAGGAAGCACAATGATTGAGTAATTGCTCAAAAGAAATTTAAATATGAACCCAATAGATAGAAATAAATTTTATTGATTTCCCATGAAAGTGCAATTACAGCTGAAATTCGAAATGCTAACAGAAATGCTAATGGAACAAATGTTATTACAAAGAACGACTACTGATGGTCCTCCTCGGGTTCAACTTCATGGTTGGCTGCTACTGCTTCTAGATGTTCAATATGACCATGCAGAACTGCATTCTGGTCGCTAAGAACTTCAACGGTGTTCTGCAACTCATGAATCTGAGCATCAGTTTGTTCACAATACTGGTTATGCTGGTGCACGAGTTGGTGATTTTGATCCTTAAGCACTTGGATCTTCTCAATCAAGTTATCACGTAACTCGATGAACTCTGCAACTGTCTCTTGAGCGGTTTCGAACTCTTCCTGAACTCTCCTATTCCTCTCTTCTGCCTCATGCAGATAGTGAGCATAACGTTGAACATCACCTTTCAAGTGATCTGCTTGACGCTGTAACTCATCTTTGTCTAGCTCTAAGCAGTAGTTATGTCCCTTGAGCTTCTCTAGCTTCCTCTCTAAGCTCTTAATATAGCTATTCTGGTCAGTCATATCCTACATCCAAAACATGAGAGCCAAGGTTCAGAAGTGATCTCAAGAGTATAGGTCAAGTTATAGACAATTACTGGAATGAACAGAATCAGTAAGCCTATAACATTCAATAGCAGAAAATAGCTCAAAATTTTTCGATCTCAAAATTGCGTGAAAATTTTACTAAAAATCTTTCACATCAAGAACATGAAGTGTACCAATTTTGGTGCAAAAATACTAAGCCGTTTGGAAATGAAAATTCCTCAAAGTTTCGAAAAATTGGAAAATTTTACGAAAATGACAATATCACCATCTAAACGAAGGATTTTGGGGTTCGTCGGTGGTGCTAGAACGAAAGTTTGGTTCTAGGTTAGGTTCTCCTCGTCGAGAGCTTTCCAACGCATACTTTTAATAGTAAAAATTCCTCCTGGATCAAAAGTTATGGCCGTTTGAAGTTTGCGCGAAAAACACCTCAACTTCCATGCCACTTTGCAAGGTCTACTGCATGCTCCTGCTGGAGTTCCCTATCTACTGCAACTCTGATGCTACTGCAATCAGTCTGCTGCTTTTTCAGCACTGTTTGTTACTTTCCAGCACTGTTAGAACCAGTCTGCTGCATTCCGAGTCTACTGACCAAGTCTTATGCCTTCAGATCTACTGGTTCTCATCTACTGGTTCTGGTTTCATCCTACTGTTTTTCGTCTACTGGTTTTAGTCTACTGAAATTTTTTTTGTTTCTACTTATTTCAGTAGCCTATTACAGTAGCTTATTTTCAGTAGTCTATTACAGTAGTTTATTTTCAGTAACTTTCAGAACTTATTTTCAGAAGTCTATAAGAACTCATTATTTCTAGTTCCTCCTCCCCAGATTATGAAACCTGATTTTGCTCTGATACCACTTCAATGTCACGCCCTAGAACGGGGGTTGGATGACATCGGCGTTGCTCTCAAATTTACATTCGAAAACAACAAGCCTCAGAAGTACGAAATTCAGAAACCAGTCTTTTTATTCATAAATACTGAATATCTCCATGTCTGATACAAACTCAAATAATTTATGTTTTACAGCGGAAATGTAAAACAAACCAGACATAACAATGTCTTACAGATGCAGCGGAAAAGAACGTAAATAAAACTGAGAATTAACAAACTTCTTCACCAGCCCCAGAACTGGATTTTCTCCTCTTCTTCTAGCCTTTCTTCATCGTTCTTATCTGGGATGATTTGGTGGGTGAGTGATATGGTTTTCACTCAGTAAGCGGGGGCGGGAATAACTCTCAGTTTTCAAAACCATTTTTAACAGAGACAGTAATACGAAAAATATACAGGAATTCTTATTTTCAGAACATAAATCAGTATTCAGTAATCAGTAATCAGTAATCAGATATTTTACAAGTAAGCACTTAGCACGTTCGTGAATTTCATGGCTAAACTGATATCAGTCCCCTATATGTTCTCTCCTCTAAGGGGTGAGGCCAGTAATCAGTAATCAGTAATGTTCAGAATATATATTCCTATCATTAGTTCACTAAGTTTCAGTGCTTCAAAATCAGATATCAGGAATCTCAAACATTCAGAAACTGTGCTTTAAAACAGAAATTATAAAACTGATTTCAAGATATTCATACGTAAGCCCACTTACGTTAATTTGCTAGAAATTTCGGTTACTGAAGTCTGGAATCTGCTTGCCTTGCTACTGGTTTTTTTTACAGCTCGAAAATGCATTCTTTAGCTCGAATTTTCAAGTGATAACTCAGGATTTGTGTAACACCAATCAGAGATTTGAGAGTGTTATTTATAGGCACATTTCTGACTGTTGGCCTCCCTATTAACGACCATAATCTGCCATTAACAGCCTTTATTCCATGTTAATGCTTCAGTTACAAGTCTAAGCTGAATCAGTAACTGTCTGCTGGAATCTCACTCTTCTGCTGCTGGATTTTATCTGTTGTCTGCTGCTGGATTTTAATCTGCTGGAAAAACACCAGCTTCTGAAATATTAACTTCTGCTGGAAATTTTGCATTGCTGCTAAAATGCTGGAGATTCGGGTTCTCACAGGTACTTTCCAAATATTAGTAAACTACGAGAAATAAGGGAAGTTGCTGATCGGATAAAAAGAGTCATAAAAAGAACTAACAGAAAAAGACCTTGAAGAGTCCCCCAACCAAACCCTAAAATCCTCCATACCCATCTCCAAAGGAACAATATCTAAGACACCTAGTAGAATGCTTAACTCAACAAACCCCCCCTCCCCCCCTCTTTTGAAGATGGGGAAATCAAATTGTTTACAAACTCAACAAATCTATCTATGTATGAAACAGTCACCACGTGCATGATTTGACAGGTTTTCCAAGTCAAGCAGAGCATACCTTATTTGTCAAACATTCAAAGGAAAAAAAATCGCTATTCTTATAATATATATTGATGACATCATTGTAACAGGGAATGATCGCCAAGAGATTGGAGATACTAAGTTAATGATGGCTAAATAATTTGAAGTAAAAGAACTTGGATTACTAAAATACTTTATAGGGATGGAAATTCCTAGAAGCAAAAAGCGTATTTCGGTTTCCCAACGAAAATACACTCTAGACCTTCTAGACGAAACTGGTATTCTTGACTTCAAATCTAGTAAAACTCCAATTGAATTAGGGAATAAGAAGAGGATGTTCGAAGGAAAATCGCTGGATAAAGAAATATATCAACGTCTTGTTAAGAAACATATATATCTGCATCATACTTACCCACATATTGCTTTTGCATTAAGTTTAGCGAGCCAGTATATGAAGTCCCCATGTCAGGTCATCTAGATGTTGTATACAAAATTTTGAGATACTTAAAAAAGACTCCAGACATAGGTTTTTTTCCTCAAAAAACAATGATTGAGGGGTGAAGGCCTTCACTGATGCAGATTGGAACTTTGGTGACTTGGCGTAGTAAGAAATATTTTGTTGTTGCAAGAAGCCGTGCATAATCAGAGTATATAGCCATGGCTCAAGGAGTATGTGAACTAAGGCTATAAACGAATCGAGCAGGTTCTTCGAACTTATCGAACTCAAGCCGAACTCGAACATGTTCAAACTTTTTTTGAACCGAACTCGAGCCAAAATTATTTTGTTCGATATATCGCTGCTGCTCGCGAACCTTAATATTTTATGAAAATAATATATTTATATATTAAATATATATACATTTTGAGTTTTTCGGACTTTTCGAGCTTTCAACCTTCATTCTAGAACCTTAATGTCTCGGAAATAGTTCAAATAGCTCGCGAATATGTTCGAACATTTGTAGCCGAACTGGAACTGGAACTCGAACTCGAACATAATTTCGAGTCAAACTCGAGCCAAAAAAATTAAAATTTTGAGCTCGAACTCGAATATGCTTGATTCGAGCCGAACTCGAGACTTAAATTTTTACTAATATTCAGCTCAATTCTGTTCATTTACAACCCCTAATGTGAACTCATTGAAAATAAAATTCAAGGATCCTCTGCAGTTATTTGTGACAACAAATCAACAATCAACATAGTTCACAATCTTGTTCATCATGATAGGACAAAGCACGTAGATGTTGATCGACACTTTGTTAAAGAAAAGTTGGAGCAAGGCATGATTAGTGTTGAATATGTGCCCACTTCTAACCAACTTGCTGGTTTGTTAACAAAGAGACTATCGGAACAAGCTCTTGATTTCCTTGTAGGCAAGCTTGGTCTCATCAACAGAGAGGGAGTGGAGATTATAATGAATATGATTAAATATTTGATTGTGATTTATGTATTTTGTATATTTTATCTTTGATATTGAATCTTTTATCTTTGGTAGGATAATATTTAATTAGGCCTAATTTAGTGGGATTAATTGTAGCCTTGTATTATATAATTGTTGACTGTACGCTGAAGATGATACGAGAAATACTTTTTCTATCTCAATTTATTCTTTATCACCATGAATAACAAAATGCAAATTCCTGCACATATAGCGACTTCCATAGCATACTTAGGAAGTCATATTTACTTATTACTTGTTACTAGCAATGAATATATATACCTATTACATTTGCTACCATAATTGGCAAAATGCAAATTCCTAGGCAGCAAGGATGATAAGATACATACGATATCTCATAAGAATGTCATGCAAAACAAAAAACCAACACTTAAGCAACCAAGATATAAGCTACATGAGTTTTCCTAACATTGATGAGTCCCAACCTAATACGGAGAATCGTGAAGTATCAAAGTGTAAATGCTGAAAACTAGATGTATTCATGATTAAGAAAATAGTTTATAATCAATTTCACTTGTATCACCTTCCTGTGTCGCCACATCCCAAAGGACGTACTGGTTTGAAGTGATTCAATCCAACAGTTTTACCAGATTCAGTGATCTACAAAACGAAATGTAGGTGTAAGATACTTGCTAACAGACAATAAATAACAATATTGTTGTGCTTTTACCTAACTAACTTAACTTTTAAGCTTCATTCCTCACAAACCATACTTGGAGAGGCAAAATATTTGGTCGGATTTTAATTTGATTTATTTCGAGAAATTTCCTCGATTTTCATGTATAGATTATGCATTTCACCGAACATATAGAGTTGATAATTGTTTTCAATATTCTTAACAGAATAAGTGCTAGTTATTTGGTCATATGATAGTGGATGTCAGCCAAGTAGCCAAACCACGTGAATCTTGATTTATATTTAATAGTCTTCATTCTCCATGAAGTTCAAAATTCGTCTTTGTATCGTAGCAGAGTCCAATTACAGCCACACTCCCATTAAATAATTCCATCAGTTGGTCATGTATTCTTTCAGGGGATTTCATTGTACAAAAACCCACCAACATGTGAACACTATGGATACTAATTTATGGGCCTTCATTATTGGGTCTTCAACCCATGCATGAAAGGTGACGAAACATAAATTTTTTATCACTAACTTCCAACATCATAAACTTTTGGGATAGTGATATTCTAATTCTTCACATAGCATCCTGAAGAAAATATCCACAGATTTGCTTGAATTCAAGTTCACATTGTTATACCTTTCTAATCGATGCCCATTCAACACTATCCTTTTTATGGGGCTTCGGAAGTACAGGTTGAGAATGTATAGCCCACAGGTCTTCTGGTCTCTGAAATTGACACAAGATATTTTGCATCAGCAAGAAAGAGAATGAGACATCGTCTTTTCATAGCATTCTGTCAACAATCTTAAAATCCTAACATGAATATGTTTCTCGCTGCATTAAAAGCCTGATTTCCCACGTATTCACATCAAAATGCATCAAACATGTAGGGATATTGATATGAAGCTTATCATTGGAGGCACTTTAAGGATAGAGAGAAAGGAATACCTTACCAAGTTGGCATCAGGAAGTTCTCGAACAGCTTCATCAACATTTTCTGCTGTAGCTTTGACCTGGTAAAGAAAATTCAACCATTGATAATTAATATGAACCTGAGGAACTAAATTGGAAAATAACAAAAGATTAACCAAAGAACATAAGAGCAAAGACAAAGGATAATTCTATGATACAAAATTATGCTTGCTTTATCATTTGTATGTCAGAATGATAGAATAGGTCAATTAACATCAGCTCTACTATTCTATCTGGCACAATTGATTTGAGAAATCATGATGTTAGAGTACCTAAAAATTCTTACATTACATTACACTTCATTCGTGTTTCAGTTCCAAGATTGAACATTTGCAAAGCCTGTTTCACCCCTCTCCTACGTATTCGTAGTTTTATGGCACAATTTGATGGTATGATCAACAAGAAAGTGCTGAGTTTAGGTATATTTTAGAAAGAGTTAAAATAGATTCTAGAATTAAAATACTTTCTTCTAGGGCAGGCAGAACATAACACCTGACATCAACAATTAGCGGAAGTTATAATATCTTGAAAGTTTTATTTAGTACTCAAGATGAAGGTCACCAGTCTCCTTTTTTTAATCTATTATATTTGGATAATATAATTGGAGTAGACTAGTTCGAGCATGCTGCCTTATCTTCTAGGAGAATAAAACTAAATTACATACCAACTTAGCGCCATGTTGCTCAGTTCCCTCTGAGAGACGATTCTTCAAGGGTACCACATGATCACTTCCATCTAGTTGGACACCAATAAAATATTGCAGTTCACCCTGTCATGCCAAGAAATGTCAAGGAAACAAATCTTGGTGTGATTGAGTTAATGTCTCAACTGCAGATCACAAGAAAACTTGATTCACATGGAAATCCCACCTTCTGATCACGCATAGGTTGCAAATGAAATAAATTCCAGAATTTCTTCCCTGAAATTTTTAATGATTAATAAATGACAAGTTTAAGGGGAGATTAATGAAGAATAAGATGTTTAGTTGAGTCTATTTAATAATATTGAAAGCTAAACGAACCATATTTTGTATAATTAATCAACTGAACGGTAACATCTCTTTGGTCCCTGATGGCATCCCTTATCTTTGAAACAGTTGCTTGATCAGTTTCAGGTCCCTGAAGAAACCTGACACACATTTTCCAACAACATTAGGAAAGCTGGAAGTGATCTAGACATAATGAAACAGAAAAGCATGACTCCTATAGTTGAAAGTCTGCAGAATACACAGTCAGAATGTCAATAAGTTTTGAAAACCATTATGCCTTTTATGTCATGCCATGCAATAAACCATGGATGAATAGCGAGATGAAACAATGCCGTTTAAATCTGTAGTTGAGGAACACGGTAGGAAGGAGGCATACAAAAAATATACAGTAACATATGACAATCTTGCTCAATCTATGGTTACATTTCATCATTGAAAGCTAGCACGCTTAATTCAGCGATCCAACTTACAAGTTCCTAAGGATTTCAGTATCATGTGGAATGTCAAAATAACTTTCAAGCACCAACAATGCATGAATTATATTCATACCTGCAATTCCTTCCCAAAATTTCTTCACGTGAGTATTCTGTCAATTCAAGGAAGCTATCTGATGCAAATATCTGCAAGTCAAGAACTGTATCATGATATTATTCTGCTGTGTATCTTCAAATATTAATAATTCAAACAAGAAAACAGAAAAAGAATTTTATCTAGAAACTGAAGAGTGATTTACTGCATAGGATTTTGAATTTTCAGAAGGCAGATAACTTTATATTTAGAGATCAATGTGATTATAATGAAGACAATTCCAGAACTATTACAACTATATAGTTTATCTCACGATTGGGTTATCAGGAAGCCTAGGATCAGTTATCACAAAATTCTTTTCAATGCGTTCTAAGGTTGTTGCTAGGTCAATGCCTTGACGTATATCCCTTTCTCTTTCAGTTTGTTCCCAACTGTCTCTCCGTTCTTCGTCTGTCGTCATCAGGATCTCTGGTTCAATAACTTGTGGATATTCATTGCTAGTATGGCGTACAGACTTACTTTTGAACCTGCATAAATTATGCAGTGGTTTAATAGAATTGAATGATCCAATCCAAAGATAATCGAATCCAGTCATCCCACAGTTCCGGATGTAGGATCCCGAGTTAACATCATTCAAACAGATTCTGAGAGTAGGTTACCAGAGATAATCGAATCAAACCATCCTACAGTTTCAGATGAAAGTTACCAAGTTAGCATCATTCTACATTTATTGTGAGGAAAGCCCATAACAAGCAATGCCTTTTGATATTTCCCAAAATGGAAGGTTCAACATCTTCAAGTAAGAAATATCCCCCATATTTTGATATTAACAAGGGTTCTCAGACTAAAGTAAATTTATGAACTTGAGTTGATAGAAAGATTAGTCATAAAAACTTGTATTACTCACTGAAGCTTAAAGTTTTAGGTTACCATTTGATTCAGTAGTTTTCAAAATTCCAGCTTTTAAGTTTGAAAGTCCAAGGCAAAAGTGTATTCAATTGTCTCGGGTTATTGGCGATCCCATTTCGCTACCATGCATGATGTCCATTGTCTCTAGGTACTTTTTGTTATGTTTCCAGTATTAATGAAAAAATTTGTGGAAAATATTTTCAAATGTTGAATTGGAGAATGTCTATCAAGTCATGTTTTAGGAAGAAAACGTTTTCTATCAACAGATGTCATGTACTGTCATAACATGTTGGATATAGTTATTTAACATTATCAATTTGAAAAGATATTTTATCCAGTTTGAATCCAATATAATAATAGAACTATTTTCAGGAGTGACAACAGTTTTAAATTAACAAATAATGATTGTACAGGGGATGGTGAAAGTGACTCGAAAATGTATTTTTGGAAAAGAAATGGAAATAGTATATGTTTGGTTATTTTCCAAAAAATCAATACATTTTCCAGAAATATAAACAAAAAGTGACCTCTTTTTTCCTTCACATAATATCTGGACTAACAAAATGAGATAGCAGATTATAAGAGAAAAGTTGCAAAGTGGAGAGAGAGAGAGAAAAGGACTCACCCTATAAGTGAAAAGCGTCCAGATTTTCTTGACTTTTGGCTTGTGTCTGAGCGAAAATCTGAACGGTGTGACTTACTTTTTGTATCTAGACGAGGGATTTGTCTCCCGGGTGTACCTTTATTATCCAACAATTCTGCTAGCCCAGTATGTTCAATCTTAGTCATGGTATCATGACTCTCAGGTGTTACATGGGATTTTGGATGCCTAAGGGTTTGTACCACTTCCGTGATAGAGCCTAAAGCCTCTTCCTTTTGACGAGCTGAAGCAAGTCTATCAAGTCAGATTCCAAACGAGAGTTGGTTATGAGCGGGAATAGGCTCAGTAGGTGCACTTACCATCATAACGAATCAATGACCTTGGCAATCCATTTGGCCGCAATGCTTTATCGTTCATCCCTTCTGTGTACTTGCTGACTTCAACCTGCATTCTGCCAACAAGCACAATATGTATATACTTGTATCAGACCGGGATAAACTGTCCACATTACCAAGACTTAAAGTATAAGAACACACTGCATATTAGCAAATTATATGTTAAGTTGATCTATAACGGTCAATTCATATCTAGTGAAAAAACTTTAAAACAACAACTTCAGGGGATGATATCAGGCAATAAAAAGCACTAGAACAGACAAAGAAAATGGATAATGGTTTCAAATTTATGATCATTAGCTTCACCCCCATTTACGTAACATAAAGAATACTTGGAGCAGAACTTAGAATTGGATAATGAAGAACATGGAATTAGTCTTGAAAATGATACTTCTTTGCTCTACTTGCCATGAATTAGATTGAACTGGATTCAAAATACCTTCCATATGCCGTGTATAGTTTTCTATTACTGTTTGAATAAACCTTATGCATAAGGAAAGAAATTACATTTTCCACTTCAATAATGTCAAAGGTTCGAATATCTTTCTGTTCATCAGACCCATGCAAACAAAGAACAATTTCATCAACATCACAGTAAGATGATGACATAATGTACAATATATTAGGAGTATCATATATCATTCAGTAGGATGGTGACAACTTACAACCTCAATAATTTTACAAGTATTTTGATACATAAGACTTTAGGATTATAAGTCATGCCTGATTTCAAGCAGAATGTAATCATCTTCCACTCATTTTTAACTCAACTTTTCTAAAAAGTTGTGCATTGAGGCTCAAATGAAATCACGGTATTCGTACTTTCTATTGTTGGATAACTAGATCTAGTATTAAAATGACTTCGTGACTATCAGGATTCCACTTTTACAATCGAAGAGAGGAAAAGTTACCCTATAAATTGTACGGTTTTTCCTGCATCATCTTTGATTGGAGTGATTGTCAGCATATTCCAGAAAGGAGTCCCATCCTTCTTATAGTTTAGAAGTCTCCCACAATAGCTTGTTCCTGTTCTTGTCGCATTCCTTATTTTTGCTACCTCATTCTGGTCTGTATCAGGTCCCTGCAAGAAACGGCTGAAACAAAGAACAAATAACCATCCCCGACCTCTTGACAAAGATCCATTTTATTATGGATCTAAAAGTTCGAAATGATTCCACATGCCACGTTGGGATAACTTTTTGAACTTCATGGCATATTTACGAAAAAATTCTGGTATGTTGCAGGAAAAAATTCCTGGAGCAGCTAGTACTTACCAATTCCTTCCAATGACCTCTTTCAAGGAATAACCAGTCATAGTGAAAAAGCCACTGCTAACATAGATGATGGGGCAGTCAGGCTTGGTCGCATCGGAGACAACAAACGTCTGTTGTAGTGTTGCCAAAGCATCTTTTATCTCCTGAGAGACCCTCGGGAGTCTGGATCCAACAATAGATTCCTCGGATAACCTATTTGATCCAACCGAAAGTCTTTTTACTGAATCCTGGCCTCCTGCAATTTCTTCTGCTGAAGCATTAGCTGCACTTGTTTCAGCTATGGAACAATCTGTTGCAGTTCTTTCCTTCATGCTACTGTCTAACTGAAATTCCATCAATCTATCGTTGTTTTGACCCCCAAAATTCTCCCCATGCACTGAAGGTACTTGCACGTCACGTTCCTCGTTCATAGTACCTGCAGAGACTCCAAGACTATGAATCATGCCAATCATCGCAAAATGAGCTTCCGCTTATCTTTCTGTTCCAACAATATCAATGACTTTATATATCACAGAATCAACAACAGAAGCACTAACAAAGACAAAAAAGGAAAAAAAAAAAAAAAAAAAAAAAGCTATTCCACATATTTGAAAAAAAAAAACCAAACAAAAGACACAAAAAAAAAAAAAAAAAAACACAAAAAAAAAAAAAAAAAAAAAAAAAAAAAAAGAGAAAAAAAATCCCACAAATTAAAAAAAAAAAAACCTAAAAAAAAAAAAAAAAAAAAAAAAAAAACCGCCCAGGAACAAGGTAATCAAGAAATAATCTTCTCATCTCATTCCAAAGGAATGTTAAACCAATGTGACATATACTAACGCTAAGTCCGTATACATGATCCATATTGACGGCCCAAATAAAACTAAACTAAAATGCTCAAATAGATGAGAGGATACTAATATTAATGAACATAACTGAAAAGGGTCCAAGAATCAATCCAAAAAAAGTTCGACAACCTGGGGTGGAACTGCAGGCGTTGAGCAAAGTCGCTTCTTCTGTTTGTGCAAGCTTAAAGGATAAGTGTGAGGATAATGTACTTGAGGATGTATTGCAGCCTCAAATACATAAATATGAAAACGTGGACACCATACGAAACACTTGTGTGTTGAAAAATATGATCACAAAAACGGGTACAAAGAAAGAGGTGTCTCTTGTAGGAAAATGGACCAGTGTGAAGCGATATCAACTCTAACGGTCTGACTAATTTGGGGTAAAGTTCAAATAAATTCAATCAAAAATTGAAAGGGTTCATTTCATTTCGTACGGATGCTCCACATGTATATTATTATTATTATTATTATTGTTATTATTATTATTATTATTATTATTATTATTTAATTAATTAATTAATTTAATTCGAATGAAAAATATATGGTAATTATTAAATATTTTGTATTATTTGGTTGGGTGGCTGAAAAATTAGATATATTGAGAGGATTGAAGGGAGAAAATTAAGAAGAATAAAAATAATAGTATTTCACCGATACATCAATAAGGGAGAAAATTAATAATAATAATAATAATAATAATAATAATAATAATAACAATAATATATTTATATACATGTGGAGCATTCGTGCTTTGTAAGCACGGATGCTCCACGGTGGACGAGCATCCGTGCTTACGCGTCACTCTAATCCGTGCTTCGTAAGCACGGATTAAAGTAATTTTGCAAATTTTTTTATTTTGAAATAATTTTTAATTTTTAAATTAATTATAAAAAAACCACTATTCTCCATTAAAAATATTGATTTACGCTTCACATCGGGCATGTTTAGTTTTACTTTTTGTCTGATAGATGAAAGTTTATGAATCGAATAATTTTTGTTATGTAAATAAAAAAAATAACTAATTTTATATTTCATGATAAAAAGAAAGCTTTTAAATTAAATAAATATATCATTAGATTTTAACCAAGTCTATAAATTGTGTTGCTGAGAATTAAAATTTTTATAGATTATATCAATTATATAGCTGTATTAGCACAAGTCTTGAGTAGGTGTAAACAGATTGAGTTGGCTGTGAGTTTTTCTAGCCATCTTAAAAAATATTTGATATGTATTCGAAGTTATTGAATTCGAGGTAGACTCTAACATATTCAAACTTAATTTCTAGCCATCTTGAAAAATATTTTATATGTATTCAAAGTTATCGAATTCGAGGTGGACTCTAACATATTCAAAAAATTTCAAGTTGAACTCGAGCTTATAGTATTTTGTCCAATACCTTGTGAATTTATTTATTTTTATTAATATAATTATATGTTAAATACATATATTTTGGGTTTTTAATTTTATTTTCAAGTAGTTTGCAAAAATGTTCGAATATTTCGAGCCGAACTCAAACCCAACTCTGATTCCAACAACATTCAAACAAAAAATAATAAAATTTTCGAGTTTCAAATCAAATTCAAATATATCTAATAACATGATTCTTACAATACTGATGTTTCATGTCCTCAGTTCAAGCATCACAGTGCCTCATCATTAGTGATTAGTAAGACAAAACTGCTCGAGCATACAAAGAACTCTTCGACGGTGCCTCACTCATATGCAGCGGCAAAAACTATGTGCATATAAGAGTGTCTGTGGGCGAATTGTTGTTTGACCTCCTGCGAAACATTTAAAAAGTTCCTGAAACCCCTTACGTAATATTAATAGGCTAATAACGCCCTCATTGTTTAAAAAATTGGCTCACAACCCCCTACGTCTTGCACGCGTTGTGATTGTTTGTATTTTTTGCTTTTTAAAGATTTTTTAACATAAAGTACAGTAAATGCCCTTTACTTCAATATTTAAATTGTTGTCTCTATTTTTCATTTGAGACAGCTTCTTCCATACATTAATGGAGTCTTCTCACAGATCTAAAAAATCAACCACTATGGATTGCTTGGATTTAAGGTACCCAACGCCTCCAGTCTGTTCCTACAACATTAGGGTCGTGTTGTCCGAAAAGAATAAAACTAAGGGTCTATTGTACTACAGCTGCTCAATGAACCAGTGCGGGTTTTTTTTTGGTGTCACCCTAACTGTTATACTTTGCTTCCCGATGGAGACGAAGATGAATATCATGGTGATTTAAGAGGTTTGGGTTTTAGCGTGACGCCCAGATTCGACTATTGTCCCCAATGTACCAAGACGAGTCTTTCCAGCGTGCTTACGTCCTCACTCACACGCACCCTAGAAAACTTTCCAAGGGATCACCTATCCCAGAATTGCCTCAGTCAAGCATGCTTAATTTTGGAGTTATTATGTGATGAGCTCACGAAAAGAAGATGCACCTTCTTGATACGAGTAATACCTATCAAATCTTCTTTTAAGCACTCATCAACTGCCCAGTTCCATGCCTAAACAATTTTTGGAATCCCTCTCATTTTGGTGTGAGGATCGGTTCATTCATGTTCCCTTCACCTAGAAGCATGTCAGTAGCCGCTCATTGTCTGTGCAACCTCATGGCACCGACGATCACCCCCCGCCTTCTTTGGCCCCGAGCGTCACATGTCCACCAACTTTTGCTTGGTTCGTCCTGGAACTACACCGTACTTAGAGAGGTCGGCTCTGATACCAACCGCAATGCCCCAAATTCGACGAATTTTCTCACTATACCAAGATGAGTTTTTTCAGCGTGCTTATGTCCTCACTCACACGCACCTTAGAAAACTTCCCAGAGGGTAGCCCATCCCAAAATTGCCACAAGTTAAGCATGCTTAACTTGGAGTTCTTATGTGATGAACTCCCGAAAAGAAGATGTACCTTCTTGATATGAGTAGTACATATCAAATCTTTTAAGCACTCCTCAACTGTACAGTCTCATACCTGAACAGTTTTTGGAATCCCTATCATTTTGGTGTGGGAACAGTTCATTCACGTTCCTTTCGCCTAGAAGTTTGTCATGAGTCGCTCATTGTCCGTGAAACCTCATGACACTGGTGATCAACCCCCGCCCTCTTCAGCTCCGGGCGTCACATTTAGCACCTATGGTGGTGTTAACAGCTTAGATAAACCCCACGAAGAGGAGGTTATGCCAGTGTGCAAGAAAGAAAATATGGTGCAGTTGAAGTTGGTTACATTCATGTGTCATGGGTTACTTGTGTTTGTTTCCTACTAGTGTCGGTAGTTCTCTTGTTGAAGTAAAGTGTGTGTTGTGTTAAATTGTTGAAAGATGTTTACGTTCATGGTTGAAAGCGATATAATGTATGTTCAATTGTGTTGTAGCAATGTGTATTGAATTAGTAGTTCAATGTTGAAAATGTTGTGGATCCTCTAATGTTCAATCTATAATTTATTTTAATTTGAAACGAAGATAATGATACAAGGAGAACTAGATAAATTGTTTCATACATCTAAGAACCATTCTAAATAAATTTTTAATACATCCAAGAATCATTCTAGGTAAATTGTTCAATGACCTAACAAACATCGAAGTTCCTTGACAAAATACATCAAAGCCTGACACAAAATTATCAAAGTAAGGTCAATCGTAGCCTAAAACCCCATATAGACAACCTTGAAGAAGTGGTATCTTCATATGAAGCTCGACTTGAACTTGTTCCTTGGCTCGAACCCGCAACACTTGCATCTCTACTTGCAGTGGTTCTGGTTCTTGAAAGTCCAGTTGCATTAGCTGTAGCCAATGGCTCTTGTACAAACACTGCCATATGCACTTGCAAACCAAGTCTTTTAACTCCGAACCTCCGAATTTTTTCTTAAAGTTCTAGTACATATTCCTCAAGCAATATCTATGATCACAATCAGGAACAAGTTCTTTCAGTGCTTCTACTAGTCCCTTATGTCTATACGAGATGAAAGACCATCTATCTTCTCTCATTTCTCCTATATCTTCCAACATAATAGTCAGAAACTAGGCCCAATTCTCTCCATTATCAACTTGTACTGCTACGAAGGTTATGGGCACCATATTATCATTCACATCTCTACCAAGAGCTAGTCACCATGTATTTTTTTAAAAAAAACAAACATCTAGTCCAATAATTGGTCTACAACCTCCTAAGAAAGAAGATTTCATTGCGTGCAAGCTTATATAAATCTTATCAAATGTTGGAGGCTCAAAATATTCATTTTCTCTTGAGGACAAAAGTACTTCATGTTAAATTATCTCACTGTATCACAATAGTCTCGTAGAAGATGACATTGTATGATGTCAACCCCTATAATCACCTTAATAGCATCTTTCTTAGCCTTTATCACCTTCCATTTGCTTACATCAACTCCACATTTGGTCATTATCACATTTTGTAGATGTTCAATTTTTATGTCAGGATTATCCCCGACAATCTTCTCAATTCTCTTTCCCA
Source organism: Primulina huaijiensis (assembly GCF_012295235.1). NCBI lineage: Eukaryota > Viridiplantae > Streptophyta > Magnoliopsida > Lamiales > Gesneriaceae > Primulina > Primulina huaijiensis. The sequence continues at coordinate 18,317,065 of NC_133314.1, read as the reverse complement.
AATGCCTGTAATTGTCAGTCGTATTCTCATGACTTCTAGCACAATTGCGTTTACCACATATAGTCTTAAATCTGAAAAATTAAACCTATTGAAATCCTCATTCTTGTGTTTAACCCCTCCAATATAAACTACTTTTGGATACGTTCTTTTTGGATTAACCTTAAACTTACCTCCATACCATACATCGAACTTGATCGACTGATCCATACAATGAAAGAGTAACATAACACTAAACAAATACCGAATTTGTGAACAAAACCAAAACTTTGCGGAAGCGGCTACAATAATTTGGAGATTAGGGGTTTCTTTCTAAATCTTCTTATCTGGAACAAAAGCGAGAACGATTATGAGAGAGCCGATAGTGTATCAGGTGTTATTTACTAAAGGACAAAAAAAATATTACAAAAAATTCAAAATAAATTGATACACGCGACCTAATTTTTTAAACAATGAGATTCAAAATAAATTGATACACGCGACCTAATTTTTTAAACAATGAGATGATTATTAACCTATTAATATTGCATAGGGATTTTAAAAAAAATTTGATGTATCACAAGGGGGGGAAAAACAATTATCCCGAGTGTCTGCTGTGTCCGTAGTAAAGCCCTCCCTAAACCTCTCCCACTTTCTGTCACCACTCCAAGGATCAATATGACATCCATTGAAGAATCCGATGTCGGGATTCTTTGCTACATCTCCAATCTCCCGGGATTTCGCGGAATTCTCAAGCAGAGGTAATTACAGAGATGAGAAACCTAATGACTAGAGGTAAAAACCTTTCTGATTTTCGATTGGAAACTTTTTTTTTTTCCAGATATTCTGATTTTATTGTGAATGAAGTCGATTTGGATGGAAATATTGTCCGTCTAACCTCGCTGGATGCTCCACCAGAGGTACTGAAGTTGATACTTTAATCACTTTGGTCTATTACGTTAACATTATCGGCAGGAAGTGAGTTGAGAGGATTTTTCACACATAAGTAATGAAAAATTCAAACTTTAGTTTTCTAAATGCAAATTTTATCCCAGAAATATGTGAAATCACCTTGATATTCAATGGTCCGTCTGCTCAACTCTCTGTCCCATCCTGATTACATGACCTTTTCTGTTAAAACATGGTCTAATAGATTGCTGAGGAAAAGAGAGAAACGATATGTGATCTATTGGCTAAAGATTACGTCCCGGAGATAGAAAAGTTTAGAGTTCTTGCTGGTGACATCGATGCAGAGAAGTTGAAAGCTTTTATAGATCAAGTTTCCTCCAGTGTTGGGGGCAGCAATGAATCAATTGTTCTCTTGCCCAGTTCTGATAAGTCCCATCGGACGGTATTTTGGACAAGTTCTGCTCATTTATTTTACGTAACTGGTTTCATATCATATTATTTGTTTCTGGTCTTAACTCTTAAGAAAGGTTGTTTATCTACTTTCAGGCGGTTCATAACTTCTTCAAGGAGAAACTGAAATTCCTTGTTTCTGACACCATAGACGGTCCAGATTCCTCATCTAAGTGCATCAGATTGCGGCTGGATTCAGGTAGACGGAATGATAAGGGAAGGGACTCAAGGAAAAGAAAAGATCGAGGTGATAGACCTTATGATTGTAGAGGTTCAGATAGTTGGCCAGAACACCTTGGCAAGTTTCTGAGGTGATTTTTTTTAATATTTCAATGCACATTATATATTTAATTGTTAAGACCCTAAATCCTCAGGGAAAAGCTGGATAATGCGAGGAAAGAAGTAGGAGATATTAGAAAAATAGGTCTTTGAGTCCAGACATAGTATTGGGACTTTTTTAAAGAAAATGATTATCAGTGACATGATTTTTGAAAATGAGTATGGACATTATTCGCAACAAAATTGCGGCATACATAGGGAATTTTTATGCTCATTCAGTGCTACAGTAATACGAGGATTGAACTTTGTGTTGATACTGACGCCGTTGTGAAAAGTATGTATTGATTTTATACGTGATTAATTTCTTTTGATTGTTTGTTTGCCAAATGTGTAGTAAATAAACGTGCTCTCTAGGTCATTAAGTTCGCTGACAGTACTCTCTCAAGGATGAAGAGAAATAAAGGTTCTTGCTCTTTATATGCAAGAATGTGGAAAAGTTTTACCTCTGAAGTCTGAACATTTCGTGTCCTTAATAGGTCATTGCGCTCAATGTTGTAAATGGCGGGAGACGGTGGCGGTCACTACCTAGGCGGTTGAATTTTTGTAACAATTTTTTATATGTAATTACATACAATCATGCAATATAATTATTAATAATCACCGTTTTTCATGTAATATATGTAATTAAATAATGTTTATGCATAAAAAAAAGCTTAATACAATATAATACAATTTAGACAAAGTACAAATAAATATATAGAGGTTAACTAACAAGATAATTAAGGTGATGGTTGATGGCGGCGGCGGCTTGAAGCGGTTTGAAGCAGATGTTGGCTGATATTGGAGGTCACTTGCATAGTTGTCAAAGACTAGGCTAGAGGCGGCCCCAGGCGCAACGATTCACAAAGGCGAGCCCAGGCGCGCGCCTGAGCTCGCCTTGAAAGGGCTATCGGGGGCGCCTTAGGCGCTCCTGAGATTGCTTTTTTTAAAATAATTCACTAACAGAGAAGTTGCATTTTCGTTTTTTTTAATTAGTAACTTAAATTACAAAAGGCCCAACCCAACCCCAAACCCTAGCAGCCCAAGTTCACAAATTGAAAATGCAACTTCTCCGAAAGTTCTAGGGACTCTGATGATTCGATGGAAGAAGATGATCTTGATTTGGATGATTGAAGAATTTTAATTGTGTTACTTATTATTATAAACTCATTAATTATTTGTTGTTTTGTGTGACATTGTGACTTAATTATTTCATATTTATATATTTGTGACATTGCAACTTTCTCGTTTCATTAAAGTTTACTTAAAACTCAGTTTAGCTAATGATTTTTATAACATCCTTTATTGAGTGGCCGTATTGATCGAACCCTAACAATGATCAAGTTTTTGGAAAATTGGGCTGGTAAGAATTGAAGAAGTTTGATTTATGCTTTGAAGGTTGAAAATAATGCGAGTGTTCTAAGGCTTAAGTCATATGTGCAATCTATTGGTGCTAGTTACCGGTTCATTTGTTATCCCACCCCCCCACCGTACCCAAAAATGTTGTTCTTTATTGTATATCTTCATGGATTTGTGGAGCACTCAGTGTTCTAAATGCGGTAGGCGGTAAGTGAATTTAAAATTCTATTCAACTGTCAAAGTCAAATAATTTTAAAAATAAGTCAAAGTCAATCAATTTAAAAAATCCTAGATATAATAAAAACACTTTTCACTCTCTTTTATATTTCAAGTGTCCTCCACCATCAATAACCACCTGTTTCAAACCGCCTCCAGCCGCAGCCGCCATCAGCCACCACATTAATTATCTTGTTAGTTTGCATTTATGTATTTATTTGCACTTTGTCTAGATTTTATTATATTGTATGAAGCTTTTTTATGCATAAACATTTTTTAATTACATGTATTATATAAAAAATGATGATTATCTATAATTTTACATTGCATGATTATATATGATTACCCATAAAAAAATGCTAAAAAAAAATTCAAATTTCAACCGCTTAGGCGGTAGAGGCGGTAGGCGGTCACTGACCACCCTCCCACTGCCTCCTGTCATTTACAACATTGGGAGCACTCCACTTGTGACCTGGCATAACATGTTAAAATAGTTTGGTTGGTTTTATCTTTGATATTTTATCTTAATATCTTGCTTCGATTTGGTAACTGAAACAGTGAATATCCATTACCTTTGGATGCATCCTGCATATTGTGATCTGATAGTTGTTTCCCGTTGAGATTTTTTTGCTAAAGCCGATAGTAGCTCTTCGTTTGGCCTTATTTTCATGTTCATGGCGTTTTGCTGCGCTGTACCAATAAAGTGGATTTTTGCACAATCTTTTCAGGTTTCATCTTTACAAAGAGAACAAGGATACACAGGAGGCCCTTGGGCTTCTTGGAAAAATGCTTGGCGTTCAGGTAATGCGCATATATCATTCAGGTTTGTTCAATCTCCTTTTAGTATTCAAGCAGCTTTTAGTAAATATTTACTTGGCTGTGTGGAGTTGTTACCCTTCACTGCTGGCTAATGGTAATAATGGATGACATTGGAAGGATAAACATGCTTCCATTAATTCACTGCCTCTTTTCTCCTATGAACAGGATTCTTTGTTTTCTTTGACTTATGATTATGGTTAAAAAGCTTTTTCAGTCCTACACTACATGCCGTGAAGTTAACAATTCTCTCAAGTTTTTCTGTTTTCATTTTGCAGCCCAGGTCTTTTGGATTTGCAGGAACAAAAGATAAGCGGTCTGTGTCTACTCAAAGGGTAATTTGTCTCATCTATTTTTTTTTGCTTGACAGACATAAATATTCATCCTCTTTTTATTTTTTTATTATTATTGGACTACCAGTTGTTAACATAATAACTAGTTAAACTTTCTTAAAGATGTTATCCAGTTTGCATTCAAAGAGGTTATTGCCCATATTCTTTTAATTCTGGAAAACTGTTGGCTACAATTCACCTATCAGTGTTAATGGAACTGTAAATTGCTTAATCATGTACAAAAGTCGTAGTCTGCCATATGTCCTGGAATAGTTGTCACACATTTTCACATTTTTTATGTTGACATCAGATAACTGTGTTTGTGGTTTTTCATTTTTTTTATTTGTTTGTTTGTTTGTTGTTTTAGCATTTTGGTGTATCTATCATAATATCACGCTTAGATTTTCCAGATCCCTGTTGTTGAAAAATCTTAGTTGGCATAAAAAGATTGGGTCTGTTCACCCATCTCCATAACATCCCTTTATGAGTAGGCTGAGCTTTGCAGTACTATCATGATCTTTTATGCATGTATGTTATAAATAACCTTGAGATTGATGTTTGCTTGGGCTTCTCCAACCTGTTTTGACGGTGTTGAGCATGGAAAGATTTTGTAGCGAAGCATGAAGTCAACTTCACTCGGTATAGCAAGATGCTAAATTGTCACCAAAAGCAAGTCCTTTGTTGCTGCTGTTTGTGGATGAGCACGGGGTGGCTTTTCTATCTATTTGTGGACAGAGTTGTTTATTCTTATATTGGTGATATCTCATCCAGAGTTCCACTTCTTTGTCCCATTTGCCTAGTTAAGGATTTTTCTTTGCATTAGTTCCCCGACCACATTGGCTAAATGATAGTCTTCCAAAAATTATTTCCACTCTATGTCTCTATCACTCATTAAAACTAAGTCATATTCTTGCATTTTTTTGCACATTGGCTGTCATTCTTTTAAAAACGCTGCCAGAGCCCTAATAAGGGGGTTCGATAGACCCCTGCCTATTTATTTGAGTGATAGTGGGCTAAAACTTCTTGAAGAAGAGGGTTATTTCATGGATTGCACAATAAAACTAAACCAAGAACGCACAATGATTACATATACGTAGCTTAGAAAGTATGTAAATAAGTTAATCCCATTCTATCCATTTTAAGAGATATCTAAGATGAGGTAATTTCTGCATTAGCTTACAGTTAAATCTACCACATAATAATGGAATTTTGCTGTTCTATTATTCTTATCATGCAAAGTATTGTACCTTTGTCATTGCTTACAGGTTACTGTTTTTAAGCAGCGAGCTAATAGATTAGCGGCACTGAATGAAAGATTAGTTGGTATTAAAGTCGGAAACTTTTGGTACGTGCCTGACCTTGCAAGTTGTATCCACATGCATTTCTGAAGTTGACTCTATAACTTTTTTGAATATCATGTACAGCCACGTGCATGATGGTCTCCTTCTTGGGCAACTCCAAGGAAATCGATTTACAATTACTCTAAGGTATGCACTTCAATATCTGGTATGGGCGCAATTTCAGTAGGTTTTACGCATATTTAATCCTTGGTTGTGTTTTTAATTCTTCCAGAAGTGTAATAGCTGAAAATGAGGATATTATCAGAGAATCCACGAGTGCCTTGGGAAAGCATGGATTTATCAACTACTTCGGTTTGCAGGTTAATATTTGATAAAATTATTCACTCATGTAAATTGCTAAATTTAACATGGAAAACCTTGATGAATGCTTTTATTAATGCCAGACAATTTTTACAATATCCAGTTGTCAAAATGGCTAAACATAATACTGAACATCATAATAAGCATGAAACAATGGAATGATTATTTGGAAGACACTAAGGAGTAAGGATATAGTTCTACAGGTTTGTTTATCATAGTTTTTGGTAATAGATGCTGGCTTCACCATAACTTGTCTATAATCTATATTATTGAGATCATTAAGAAAATTTTCACTGATGTTTGTCCTGCCTCCTCTAAATTTCAAGCACTCTAAAACTGGTGGGAAATTTGTTTTCTAAAGAACTTGATAAGGCCAATATTGTAACGACCATGAGCTATCCTGATCTTGGGCTCCCTTAGGGGCTTTCTCCCGTAAACGAGCTCCTTTTGAGGCCTTCTCCCTCACGGGTTTCATACGCCGTTCCTCATAGAATTTCCGCATCCTTGGAAAATGGGTTTTTTCGCCTTCTTCGACGCTCGAACGCAAGATCTCTAGGATAAATACCTAGGTGTGTTTGTACCAATTGGGCAGGACACGCGCCATTACTCACAGAATACTTTCATTCTTTGAAAATGAGTTTCTTTCGCCTTGTCTAACACTCGAACCCATGAACTCCAATCCCCATCCTTTGAAAATGAGTTTCTTTCGCCTTTCCCAACAATCGAACCCATGACCTTCAAGATAAATACCTAGATTCCTAGAGGTTTGGTGCCAATTTCAGGGATTGAGATATTCTATGAGTAATGAAACGTGGGAAAACCAGTGATGTAGAATATCCTAGAGGGATCCCGTTTACGGGAGAAGGCCCCAGAGGGAGATCGGGATAACCCATAGTTGTTACAAATATTCTGTTAATACTCAATACATTTTTGGTTACACATTGAGGATTCATATCTAGCAACATCATTCATCCTAATTAACTTGAGAATTCCTAAACCAAACAATCGGTTGTAAATGTTACATAGAGTTTAAAACACTTTATCTACTGATATATTTTCCTTAAAATTATTAATTATATTATTAATATGTGTCTAAGTAATCAAATAATAGAGGTTATTATGGTAATGTGATATTAGGTGTTTATGTAAAAACAAAACCAGAAAGAAATAAACCCTTTGCGTTTGGCTAAACTGGCACCAAACACCAGAGCTGAACCAAACACTTATTTTTGAGCCAAAACGAACACCGGGCCGTTGTCTCAGTTAAGGTCTGGTATGTGCCAAATTTTGAAGTCCTCCAAGTCCAGGCACAATTACTCAACGAATGAGTTATAATTTAATGTATGGTAACTTGAAGTTAATCACATGTGATGATATTCTTGTACTGTTGTACACTGAAAATTCTTTTTGGTATATTAATGTGTCGAACCTTTAACCGTCCCCGAGCAACAACAAATCAATGGAAACCAAATCCATAGCATACCATGCACTCTCGTAATTCATTGGCCTGATTTGAACAAATTTGAACAAAGTCATGAGCATTTAGGCAAAGACAAGCCTTAGCTAATTAAACTTGTTTATGAACTGAAATTGCATAAAAGCTACATTAAAAATTGAAATAACATTTGCAACATTCCATGTTTCATAACACATGCCATAATATTTTTGCAATTAATAGTGCCGAAAGAGAATGGCCCCGGTATTTGATGACCACTGTAGTTGTGTACTTGTATATTTACTTTGCAGCGCTATATGTAATATTTACCTAGATTGCTGAGATATTTGGTGGGACATGCTTATGCATATGAGTCGTTCTTTATTTCCATGAAGGCTTGATGTTTATTAAAATGTAAACATAAACATTGTTTGGATTTTTTTACCTTTTTCCTGTATGGATTGTTATCTCATTTCATCCCGTATGTTTTAGCGTTTTGGAAGCAGTTCTGTACCTACTCATCTCATTGGAGCTGCATTACTGCGTGGAGAATGGAAAACTGCGGTTAACTTGATTCTTGATCCAAGAGAAGGGGATATCCTTTTTCTTTTCTCCTCACACGTACATACATATATATAGTTTAACTTGAAGGGTTCTGGGTCTAGACTTGACAAATGATTAATATAATATAAATATCTTATACCATATAATTGTATATTATAATGAATAATTATCAGCGGTTGGTGGGGGCGGCTATGGAGTCGAGGTGCCAAAAGTGTATGAGTACTTATTCTCTAAAAGGTGTTTAAGATTGTATAGGTGTATTTTTTATAGGTTTATCTTGACTAATATATTGATCACAAAGGGATGCTATAAAAAAGATACGGGAATATTACGAGGAGAGTGGCGACATTGAAGGAACTCTAAGACAGTTACCTCGTCATCTAGTTGCAGAGCGTGCTATTGTAAGTATCCTGTTTTGCGTTTATCAGTCTTCCTTTTTTTAATGCAATAGGTTTTATTATCACCATGCCTATATTTATTTGTTAATGTTTAAGCCTTCATTGGATGAGAATAAAAAAAATTGGGAATTTTGGGATAGAAGTGTAGACAAATTAAATGTGTCAGATCAAATCACAATCAATAGTAATTTTCTATAAATATTTTGGAATTTACAATCTGTATCAAATATTGCCTTCACTAGTCAATCTGTATCAAATATTGCCTCCCTAAAATTCTCGTATATGAATAGTTTCCAAGAGTCAAGAGGCATCATGATGGATTTAGTTTCTTTCAAGGTTTTGTTTTAAAATAGTAGAGGTTCCTCCTGTCAATTACCTTTGTTAAGTTTTGGCTAAATATGCAGCTTTTTTGGTTTGACCAATGATATTTTTTCGTTCATTCTACTTAAAAGCAACAATAAGCTCCTTTCATTATGAACTACTTAGTTTTCCATTTTTTTAAGCAGATAACTTATTTTCCTGCTCATCATTAGCATTTTCTTTTTTGAAAATCCAGCTGCATTGTTTCCAAAAATCTCCTGGAAATTACTTGCAAGCTTTGTTGGCTATACCCAGGACATTGAGAATGATGTAAGTGATTTTAACTGATTAAGGTTTTATTTAAAACTTACACATGTCTACTTTTTTTTCACTACCACAATCTAATTTCATTAATTTGGTTTGCGTGTAATTTTGATTCATGGTTATTATGAAGCAAGACCACAAATTGATTATATTTGTTACTAGTCTTACTATTTGCTCTCCCCCTAGCAAATCAATCCATCCTACTTCTGCTAGTTACTTCTGTACTAGTGCATCTCTTCTTAATTCAGCTTGGTTTTGGTGGTTTACGGCTGTGTTTGTTGGTGTAGTCTAATGTTTTGTGATGATTAAAAAGTTGGAAATTATTACCACCTTGAATAAAAAAGAACTATAAAGGGTTTATTTGGGAGGCTCGTAAAAACGCTGTTTCTTTTCTATTTTTTTGGAAACAATAAATGGGTAAACAGTTCTGTTTCTGGCAGTGTTCTAAATGGCGGTCGAGGCGGCCGTGCCTAGGCGGTAGGCGGCCCTCGACCGCACAGCCTATGCATGAGACAGGTTTTTTAGGCGGCCCAGTGCCTAGGCGGTAGGCGGCCCTTGACCGCACAGCCTATGCATGAGGCAGGTGTTTTAGGCGGTCCAAGCTATATGGCGTTGGGGAGGCAGGTCGAGGCGGCGAGCAGGCGGGCTAGACAGCGAGGCGGGCTGTCAAGATTTTTAAATTGTAGTCAACAATTTTAAAAACCTAGTCAACAATTTTAAAAACTTAATCAAAGTCAACAAATTTTAAATATCGAAACCCTAGTACACCTCACTTTCTTTATTTTATTTTTGGTTTTCACTCTCAACTCTCAAGTCTCAACCACCACACACAACCCGCCGCCCGCTGTCCGCCGATCGCCGCCAGCAGTCAGAATATTTAGGTTAGACATTGTATATTTATTATTTATCATACTTTTTTAATAATATGGAATGCCTAACTTAAATATTCTGTTTAGTCTACTACTTGTTTTAATGATGGATAATTGATTGAAACTTTGAAATTTAAACTTAGTTTTTTGGTAAAAGTAATTATATTACTTTCTTAACATGATAACATTAATATGATGATGAATCTTTATTAATTGTACATTATCTAGATGATATTATATTGTATGAAGTTTCTTTGTGTTTAAACATGATTTAATTGCACATTTTACATAAAAAATGATGACAATTTGTGATTATATTGCATGATTATTTATGATTATCTATAAAAAATTACTTTAAAAAATTCAACCGCCTAGGCACTGTCTAGGCACCGCCTAGGCGGCCGAGGCGGTAGGCGGTCACCTTTTGTAGAGTCTTTATTGGTTGGATCTTTATTGTTCTCTCTTTTGATTCTAAAAATGTGTCAATGGTTTTGTAGTTTCTTATTCCTCACTGAATATACTCCAGAATACCTCCCTTCTCCAAATTTTCTTCCCACCTCCCTGGTAGGCAGTAGACATTTTGCTGCAAAATTATGATTTTCTCTCTCATTAAAAAATTATAATTAGTACTTGTATTCTTGTGTAGAACAAATTCTTAGTCATTACTCATGCATACCTTTGTCATATGATTTGGCAGAATTTGAGAAAGCTCCTGTTATGCTTACTCTCCAGATTGCATGTCCCTTTACTCTAACGACCTGATATTATATTGACTGTTTTTTTTCAACTTTTATATGAACTTGATTGGTCTACATCGTAAGACTTGATGATTATTATTGCAAATATTATTTGATGTTAGTTTTCCAATGGTGTGTGCTTCATCATTTTTTGATGCAGTGAGGCCTTTGTATGGTATGATGATATGAGGTTAGATAAAATGGAAACAACGTTGTAGACAAAGCACTGATGCAGTGTTTTGTTGACAAACTAACTTTTGTCCCTTCGAATAAAAATTTACATCACATAATCTGTAAAGATGCTTCATTTTCAACTTTTAGGTTTGTGCATAGTTATCAGAGCTATCTATGGAACCACGCAGCAAGTGTAAGAGTTCAAAAATATGGTATGTGTAGTTTTCTGCATTCTATGTTCTATATTTTGGCCATGGAGAAATAATATTTTTATGGGTTTTCTGCAGAAAGTTTTTGATTAACAAACTCCCGCAAGTTTACTAATGATTGTTATAAGTGAAACTGTGGAAAACTTCTAACAAATCGCATTAGGTTTACCCATGATCGTTCTGATATAGTTTCAACATCTAGTTTAATGTATACATCTTATTTGGAGTGTGAGAAGTCAAAAATGGAGTGCAAAAAACATTTTTATCCTTTGTTTCCTCTCCTCTGGAGCCACCGTCTTCACTCTGGCCGCCTTCTCCTTTTCATTTTGTATTTCCTCCCTTTTCTGCTCACTTTTAGTTGCGAAGTTTCTATATTGAACTGCATTGGAAGGAGAATATAACTGATATCTGAACTTATATCTCTTTGTTTGCTAATTATCCTTATGTAGGGGTTCACCAGATTGTGTTGGGTGATTTGGTGTACTGCAAAGATGCAAATGCTGAGGACAAAGCAAAAATATTGTATTTGGAGAGCAAAAATGGCGAATGCGATCATGTAGATGATGATCTAGGTGGCATAACTGATGCTCCAGATTTAACATCCACATTGGTCAAGGTATTTTCTTCTACTATCCATATTTCATTTATTCGCTTAATATCTTTTCGAAAAACTTGGGAACAAATCTCATTCATTCACTTCAAATCTTCTTATTGTTTAGTATGAGAGCCCACTTTTGCCATCTGATGCACTGGTGTTGGGCATATATGTAAATTTTCTTTGCCTTAAGGCTTTAAGGACTTGCTTCTAGGAATTGTATGAAAGACAATTAAATCGCGTACGAACTTTGCTATCAGAAAGCAGTTAATGTATACGAAGTATTGATATTGCAATGGGCACTGTACAATTCCACCTGTGGCTGACCGACCCTAAGTTTATGTACATAAAATACAAACAGAAATATCTTCTCTTTTATCATTTGTACCCTTTCATTTGAAAGATATGTCATAGTGAAGGTATCTACTTTAAATTTTGCAATAAGCTATTTCATGAATTGATTCTGAATAAAAGGTAAATGGATGGCATCTCCAAAAATTATTATCTTCTAAGAGAAATCTTGAAACGTTCATTGCTTGACTGTGTTGAATACCCATTCTTAAATCATCCTCAAACAATTAGATAATGCTCTGCCTTTAGTATATATTATCACATCAAATTAGAGTCAATTTGGCTTTCTGTATCACTGATGATCTGGATCTAGAATAGGATTTTTGGATTTAGAATTGATCTTATATATATTGGAATAGTCTTTTTGCTTTTTAAACTTATAAATTATTCCAAATTTCTTCAAACTGTACTTTTAGCTGCATTTCATCCATGTATTAGTTTATGGACTTCATTTTGTTATTGCTCTACAAGATATAAATCAGGATGTTAAACATGGTTGTTTGTGACCCGTAGGCAAGACTAAACATTCCTACTAATTATCACATGTAATCTGCTGTATAATATTGGAATGGATGTCTTCGTATTCTCTATGTATGATGATTCTTACTTGTAAGAATCTAAGATGTTTCTTCTGAGCAGGTAATTAAGGAAGATGATATAGTCACCGGAGATTACACTGTTGATGATATTATCCTTCCTTTACCTGGGTAAAGTTTAGTTGGACCTGACACCTTGTAAAGTGGCTAAAGTTCCTTTCCCTTTCCCTAATCTCTGGTTTATCTAATTATTTGTTTTAAAATATTCATAAATATTCCCCCTTTTACAAAGGGGTAGGAGATGTAGTTGCCAGCAACCTTTTTGATGCTCTGATATTGGCAGGTCGAGGATTACTTATCCAACAAATGATATTGAAAAAGTCTATCATGACTTAGCAGAAAAGGTGAGATACTCGTTTCTGATCTTGTTTGTTTGTTTGATTTTTTCAGTTTGTAGATTCATTTTTTGGGATTCCGATCTAGATCTACCATTTTTGAGTAAAAACAATTTTGGTTCTGTTTACAATACCAAAAACAATTTGTTTCTGTTCTGTTTTGGAACATATGTCTAGAGCATTAATAAACAAACACGGCCAAGAACAGAACCAAAGCTCTTCGTGTTTTTGGGCTGTTTTTATTTATTGTTTTTACTAATTAAAATGCATTGTCTACCTTTTCGAATTTTACCAATATCTTACTCTTTTTACCTTCATTTATTCCACATCTATTCTTCTTTTTTATTATTATTTATAAATATTATATTTTGATTACGACAGTGATCTAATTCTCAAAATTATTTTTAAGGAAATGTTATTAACAAATAACAAATTTTTTTTGACTGACAAATAACAATGTTTTGCATGCATTTACAAATGTCTTTTACTACAGATTATTATTTTTATTATTTTATTTAATTATATTTTTATATTATTCTAAATTAATATTTAATTTACAATTTTTATTTTTAAATGTATTATAAATTATTATTTTTATAATAAAAACGTAGATGAAAAAAATACATTATAAATGCCATTTTCATTTATTTCAGCAGTAAAAACCTATTTTTAATTATTACTTCCTTCTAGACACTTGTAACATTTCTAATTAATTTTTTTTAACTCACAACATCAGATTAGCTTATTTGTATCTCAAGAAGAAAATGTTTATGAAATAAGCAGAGACAAGAAGAGGAGTAATAAACTGGACCTCTTCACATACTTCTTGCTTCTTGTTTTTTTATTTTTTTGGGTCTAACTTTTTATTTTTATTTTACTATAAATCCTTTTAGGACCTAAGTACTCGGAATCTTTAGTTTGGTCATGTAGGGTATTAACCATGTCATTGTGGTAACAGATAAGATTTTTACATTGCCATTGAAATATCTGTGGTCCAATCCAACCGACATCGTTTCTGTGTTACAAGTTTGAAAACAGTACACTTATTCTAGAGGGTCTTTAGAAACAATTTTTGTGATTCTAAAAATTGGGGTTTTACATGTGGTTGCTCAATATTATGCATGTGTATGTGTGCTGGTAGGATTGGTGTAAGAGAAAATTAATTGGAAATGAATAATGGCTGTCGGGTACATGGATCAAACTAGTGTAGTGTTGACATGTCAATACACATGACATAATATTTCTACCATTAGTGCTCATGATGGACCTTTTTTCCTGCTTTTCATGGTTAGTTTCATTTTACAACTTCCTGCATTTTTCATTTTAAAACTTTTCAGGATGGTATCAGCTTGACAAAGAGCTTGCACAATACCAAGTGAGTTAGTTAAAGTTACGGGCCATAGAAATTGTTGAAGATTTTGTTATTGAGTAGATAGTTAATTCATCAAAAGGAGAGTACAGAAGGGCATAAAAATGGAACTGAATGTACTTAGCATTTCAAGCTCTTGAATTTGGTATTTTTTCTTTTGTCTTCGATAGAACAACATGCATTTCTATTTAGATTCAATATCCTGCATTTAAGGCACACTTAGAAAGCATCTTTAAAGCATACCAAAGCTAGTGTTTTTTGTCCGAGACATTCACTTCATTGTAGAGCTGTACCTTAGCAAGCATGTAAGTACAATAGCTCAGCCTCGTGTGCCTTATAAGCATAGTCACATTTTTTGTGGGCTTATAACGATCATGATTTTAAGAACCATTTAAAATCGGATTTCCAGCTTCACACTAAAGTTTCTAAGCCAAAGTTTATAATTGACTTAACTTTCGTATCATATTCAACTTGGAATGGAATCTCACATCTCCTTATATTGTCAATACTTGCTTGCTTTCCTTTTTGTTGTGACAAGCAAATGCTTCTGTATTATCTGCCTTCGTTTTTCTGATAATTGGTATTACTTCTTGCAGGGAGTTCTCAATGATTAAAATTACAGGGGCATATAGACGTGTATTTGAAAGGCCTAAGGACTTTGAATGGTCTGCTTGACCTTTTTTGTTTACTTTTCCTGCAATATCATACTGAAAGTTGGTTACTTTTACTAGATTTTTCTTTTTCAATTTTCATAGGGAATTGGTCAAATACAAAGATATGGATGCACCTTTGGCAAAGACTGATTGGGAAATTGTTGCCAAGTCATGTCCACATACCTATGGTAGAGATGAGAAGGTACAAAACAAGTGGCAAGCTGATTTGAAGCTGAAGCCACACAAAGTCGGGAATGAGATAGAGATGTCTACAGAAAGTGGAGAAATGGTGGGTGATAGAGGGGAGGATATGCAACCAGAGGATGTCTCCAAGACACAGGAGAACCTAACAGCTCTCAAGTTGAGCTTTATTCTCCCAGCTTCTTGTTATGCTACCATGGCAGTAAGAGAACTGCTGAAGACATCAACATCTGTAAGCATCTGGAATTGAACTTTAGCCCTGTATCAAAATTTTAGTCCTAGGCAATACATATATAAATGTATTTCTTTATATTATGAAATGCTACTTATTGGATAAGATCCTTATTCCCAAAAAAATCTATAATTACATAGTAGCTGATTTATTCAAATGTTTGATTCATAATTCCTTCCTCTGGGATTATTTTCTCGTAATCTTGATCAGGATACATTTCTCTATTAGATGAAACATGAATGATATTAGTTTAGTAAAGATGAATAAGCAGCTTGTCTTGGTATACAAACTTGCTCAAATGTCTTTTGTTAATGGGCATAACATAAATTCTTCTAACAGCAGTAGATTTAGAATATACTTTTTCTGATACACTGATATTGTTTGTTATAAGACAATCAATTAAAATCTGTCTAGTTTATGTTTCATTGTACTGCTGCAAGGATGACTTATACCTTTTTTGCTGCGTAGGTTGCCTTTCACAAAACATTAAACTAGGATCTCGAAGGAGAAATTTCAACACTTTCCTGACTAATCAAGTTGCACTAATCTGTAATGCTGAGCTATTTTATGAGGTAAATGCTGATACTTGGATTACTGGTACGACCATGCCCTAAACAGTCTGCTGCTGAAGAAGAAAACGTCAAAATGGAACTGGAGATAAGAGTCTATCTTTTTACCATCATGGTTATTTCCTGCTCTAAGGTATGATTTGCGCAAGTCGTCCTTTATTGCTTGCATGGGCACAAAGTTTTGAACTCGCGAATTCTTATGTACCTACCCATTTTATTTAAGTTATAAAATTTTAAATTATTGTAATCTGTTTGATGCTGGAACTTGACTGTCGACAATGCTTTTTAGATGTAGATGTTAACATGTGACCTTTAAACATAAGAATTACTTCCCCAGAAGAAAGTTTCGATTTTCTTCAGTTGTGTGGTATTCGACAATGAAGATAGGGATTTGAAATCATTTGAAATAATTATTTGGTTCCCCTTTTATATTATAAAAAGGAATTTGTAGTCTATGTGGAGATCAATGAATCTTTGTACTATTTGCATTGTTTAAATCTTTAAAACATGTACCAAAGAAGTGTTCAATCCGTGCAGTCAAAATCGATAATTGATGAAATAGTCTTTTTTTTTTTTTTTTGGAATAGTCTTTTGAGCTCTTAGAAAGGTGCGTTAAACAAATAAAATTCATTAAAATTTTAAAACAAACAGCATTGAAAAATCCAAAAACAAGATTTTGTCGCATTATTACAATATATGCCAGAAAAAAAAGAATAAATTAGACTAATGGAAAGATTTTTAGATGGAAAAGGTTGAATCTTGAAACTAATTTCGAAATTCATGTGCGATGAATGCAATACTTATTTATAGTTGATGCTTTATGAAGGATTGATTGTAAATGTATAAAAAATCATTAATTTTCAAAATGTGGGAAAAATAAATTTTGAATATTAAAAACTTAAATATTTTATGTCATGCAAAAGTTGCACATTTTTCAATTTTTGTTATGTTATCGGTCAATTCAATTTTTTTAGAAATAATTTTTCATCAAAATGCTGATATAATATCGAACGCACTAGCAATATTAATACAACGTCAACATTCTTGAGTGATAATGTTAGGATCAAGCGGTTATCACTAGGTCAAAAGCTATAGTTGTTAATCAAGGCGCAATTTTATTTTTTTATACTTTTGACAGCATATAGTACACCTACTTGGGTGCTAATGGGTAGGGTTGTTAGGTCCATGAGTCCGGGGAGATGCGTGTCTATCTACTAGTGTTGTCTTCTATCTCTTAGAGATCATTATTACCATTTTCCTAAAGTCGGTCCTATCTCCAGTAGAGACAGTATTACCCGTTAAGATACTCTTTTACTACCCACTTAGCCAACAAGATCAAGCGGTGCAACGTCAGCATCTTGACGTCTGATAACTTCTCAGGAAGTCACTCATCCTAGTGTTATTCTCACTCATGCATACTTAACCCAACATCCTCCAAGACGTACATAAATATGATTCTTGGGAAACTTGAACTCATGACCTCGCTCTGATATTAATTGTTATGATCAAGCGCTTACCACTAGGCCAAAAGCTATAGTTGTTACCCAATGCACAACTTTATTTCCTTATACTTGTGGTAGCGTAGAGTGAACCTATTTAGGTGCTAATGGGTCGAGCTGTTAGACCCATGAGTTCGGGGATGTGCGTGTAAGATCATTCTTACCCTTTCCTTACCGTCGGTCCTGACCCTAGCAGAGACAGTATTATCCTTTAAGATCTGGTGTCACTCTTTTACGACCCACTTAGCCAATCAAATCAAGCGACACAACATCAGTAGCTTGACACATGAGAACTTCTCAGGAAATCACCTATCTCAGTAATACTCTCACTCATGCACGCTTAATCCAACATTCCCCTTCATATACTTTTTGGGAGACTTGAACTCATGACATCGCTCTGATACCAATTGTTATGATCAAGCGCTTACCACTAGACTAAAAGCTATAGCTTTTAGCCAAGGTACAACTTTATTTCCTTATACTTGTGTAGCGTAGAGTATACCTACTTGGGTGCTTCGGGCTGTTAGGCTTATGAGTTTGGGGAGGTGCGTGTCTATCTGGTGGTGCTGTCTCATATCCTTTAGAGATCAGTCTTACCCTTTCTCTACCGTCGGCCATGTCCTCAGCAGAGACAATATTACCCGTTGAGATATGACGTCATTTTTTTATGGATCACTTAGGCAACCAGATCAAGTGGTGTAACGTCAGTATCTTGACACATAAGAACTTCCTAAGATGTCACCCATCATAGCACTATTCTCATTCATACACGCTTAACCCAACAGACAAGTTAGTGTTTCGATGAAAAATGATTAAAATTGAAAAAAACAAAAATAAAATAGAGGTTACGATTATCAATAACAAAACAAAAAGTGAAAAACATGCAAATTGCATGACAAAAAATATAATATTCCATTTTTCATATTCACAAAATAAAATTATTTTAAAACCTGAAATACATTTTAAAATGTTAATTTCCCATTATATATTATATACACACACATATATTTTTTGTTATGCTGTCAACTAATCGTGTCCACCTCTGTGCCTTCCAATAAGGTGATATTCATGTATTGGATATGATGAAACATATCAATATTGTATATCCATTTGGCAAGTGTTACTTTATTGATGAACACAAAAGTTAGTATGTCGGTTGGCAGCATAGCAAAGCTACACACACACATATATGATTTTTTGGTCCATTGATTTGTATAATTTTGAGTTTTGGTATATTAAATTGTCAAAAGTTTGGTTTGATATACTAACTATTAATTGTTTACTATGTTTGTCCAATTGATGATGTGATATCTGAAAAATCAGCAATTTATGATGTAGTGTCAGTAATTTGTGATGTCACATCCGTATTTTCTGGTGTCAAATAAGCAAATAAATCAAAATAATCGAAAATTAAAAATTAATGTATCAAAACTAAAATTTGAAAGTTTAGGAGACCAAGTACAAAAATTGAACAAGTTCGTGAGAAATCTATTTTCCATAAATATAAGGACCGAACGGCGAATACCTTCAACCGTGGATGCGATTTCTTATCTGCAACACCAACACGAACATAATCCCTCTCTTTTTCCCATTATGTTGGTCTCAGTACTCAGTACAGTATGCTTGTATCTTCCCGCACTTAACACTGCAACTCTTCACATTTGCTCACTCGATCTTCAATGAACATTCTTCAATCTCTCTCCCGTCTCAAACCCTCTTCACCTCCACTCACTCTCACTCCTCTCCCTCTTCCCTCCCAAACCCACTTCTCAATTTCCGTTAAAACTAGTCTTGACCACTCCAAGACTTCCAATTTATCTCTTTTCGCCACCCTAGAGAGCCGCGCATCAGCAGCTGTTCCAGTTGAAGAATTTGATGAATACGATGAAGACGAAAGTTATGGTGAGGTGAGCAAGATAATCGGCAGCAGAGCGCTTCAAAATGGCCGCGGAATGGAGTATTTGATTGAGTGGAAAGACGACCATGCTCCAACTTGGGTTCCCTCCGACTATATAGCAAAAGACGTGGTTGCAGAGTACGACTCTCCTTGGTGGACCGATGCCAAAAAGGCTGACGCCGCAGCTCTGGAGCGGTTGATTGCATCCGATGATGGAAGGGACATTGATGCCGTCGATCAAGATGGTCGCACTGCACTTTTGTTTGTATCTGGGCTTGGCTCGGAAGAGTGCGTTAGACTTCTGGCGAAGGCTGGAGCTAATATAAACCACAGGGATAAAAGCGGCGGCTTGACGGCGTTGCACATGGCCGCCGGCTATGTGAAGCCTGGGGTGGCGAAATTATTGCTAGATTTTGGGGCGGACCCGGAATCGGAAGATGATAGAAAGCAGACTCCGTTGGAGTTGGCGAGGAGTATTCTTAGGGTGACACCAAAGGGAAATCCTGTGCAGTTTGCTAAGAGATTGGGGCTCGAAAATGTGATAAAGATATTGGAGGATGCAATATACGAGTATTCGGAGGTGGAGGTGATATTAGAGAGAAGAGGGAAGGGCGTGAATATGGAATATCTAGTGATGTGGAAAGACGGAGAGGCGAATGAGTGGGTGAAGAAAGGTATGATAGGGGAGGATTTGCTTAAAGATTTTGAGGCGGGGCTTGAATACGCCGTGGCGGAAAGCATTTTGGATGAGAGGGAAGGAGAAGAAGGGAAGAAAGAGTATTTTGTAAAATGGACAGATATGGAGGAGCCCACCTGGGAGCCTGAGGAGAATGTTGATCCTGATTTGATCATGGAGTTCGGGAAGGGCCAGTCAAGTAAAGTAGGTGCCATTGTTGATTAGCACTGCCTTTAGTGTGTGGCATGACTGATTCTGATTTTCATTTCCTATATTGGTGTTATGTTCAAATATTATCTTAGTAGAAATTTGTGACGGGATTAAAAAATTCAATTTTGATTCTTGAAATCAAATTTTTAGCTAGACAATGTTTTAGTTTCAGATAATTAGATTTCATGCTGAAACTTGTTTCATTCTTTTCTTTGGCTGATCAATTGTGTTTGTTTCATTAATTTTTAAACTAAAAGTTTTATTGGTTACGTCAATGATGCATGAATGGATACATTAATGGATGATCGATCACATTAACTGGACATTTGTGGAGCGTGCTATGAATTTGGGGCTCATGCCACATGGACGAATATGTTGGAGTCATGAGCGTTCTGTAGTCAGTCCTAAGGTGGGAGAACTAACTAAATCTGATTTCTCACATAGTGCAAATTGCGACCAATTGACGCAAAACTGCCAACGTATCACTTACTCTATCTGGCCACTGAGATCAAGCTTGTCTTCTCCCTTAAGGACATTTACTTGCTTCTGGTTCCGGGAGCCTCTTGTGGCCTGTGGGATACTTCGTCAAAGTGGAGAGATATTAGCCTTTGTTCAAGGAAAGAGATTCCGAGTTTGACTACTTAGTTGCATCTTGTGGTTTGTCCATCTATGCTGTATGTGGAAATAAATATGTTCCAGAGGTTGAAAGTCGAAGAAGTCCAAAGTACAAAATTGCAACTGTCCTATTGTGGTTTACATGATTCAAAATTCTCAAAGATTGACATCGAATTGCACGAGCAATGTGATATTTTCTGAACTGAAAAATGCATGGATTCTGCTTTCAATATACAATAGTTTCATAATCTCGTAGATCATAATTTAGTGAATGCGTGCATGCTAAAACCATGTAACTTCTTCCTGTTGCCCTTTCATTTCTCGAGGATGTCTAATTTACCCGCTTAATCAACTCAGTTCAAATGAATAGCTAACTTCTATTCTATCATTCGTACCTGCAGGTTACTGAGCCATCATCTTAAATTGTTTGGAAAAAATCTGATCGACGCACCTTATTCACTGGTATGTTCGGAATATATTGCAGTTTGAATACACTGCAATTTTTCTGAACAAAAAATTGTGTGGTAAATTTCTTTCTCAACTTCCATATCTGCCTGTGAACCTGAAAATAGTAATTATTTCTATATACTAGGTGCTAGAGGTGCGATTCCTGTGAAGTATGATTTATTTGTTGAGATCCCTAGCTGAATTATGTAATCATAATCGGAATCCGTTTCGTTCAAAGCCTGTGCTGCATTTGATTCAAATGCTTTATTTTGTATGCATAGTGTTCTCTTGAGTTACTTGCAGTTTCCATGCATGTTGTTTAATGTAAAGTGATCATTTTTTCATTGAGCAACTCTATATTGTGTAGGCGGTTGATTATAATTATACGGAAATATGGTTGGGTAACCGTAAATTAATTTATACTTGATCAAATTTTTATATTTTTAATTGATGTAAATTATGTATCTACGTATGTAGAATTGTATATACATGCATGTCCTCGGATTTAAAGTCTACTTCACCATAAATGGGTTGGTGTATTACATTAGCAAAATTAGGAGTTTACTTCTTTTTTCCTTTTAATAACATCTTTGAAATGTATTTAGCCAATAAATCGAGAGAGTAGAATAAAAGGGTGTGTGAGAGGATGACTCATTTGAGGAGTGAGTCTATATATTTATTAATTTTTTATTTAAAAGGGGAGAGAAATCACCCTTCTTGTGTCTGTCTCCAATCATACCAGAAGAACTTGCCTCAAATGGGATTAATGATTTAGTCTTGTCATCAGTGGATTTGCCTTACCGGTAAATCTTGATCAACCAGTGGCGCTGATTTTTGCCACCTTTCCAGTCCATTGATGATGATCGTCTGTTTTCTGATCGGTGACGGGTAAAGGTCGTTGCTTAGGTTCACTGTGCGATCTGGCTTTCGCTTTTGAAGATTTAGTATTGCTCATGTAATTTGGTAGGAAGCTGGAGTCAGATGTGACATGATCTGGGCAATTTACGAGTCTAGGAATAAATTGTTTGTTTTCATGCCAAATAGAGAAATGTTTGGCATTTGTAGGTGCCATTGTCTCTTGTCTGCCATCAAAGGACAAAGAACTCGAATTTGTGAAGGATAATGCTGACAGACTAGGGCACGGATTAAGCTTGTATTCTTGTTGCGAGACCGAGAGACGGCTGCAACCATAGTCTTCCACTCTTTGAGTGTGTCTGTGATCCATGCGCTCACTTATCCTCCTAGTAAGTACTTCCCTTGTTATATGATCAACCCTGTTCTCCTGTAATGAAGTTGATTAGAACGAGTAATAGGAAAAGTCGTCATATTCTGTCGCCAATTAATCATTGGCTGCACATAAATATTTGCCAACACAGTTGCAATTTCCATAAAAGAACTAGACAAGACATACTCTAGTTGGTTGTGCTATCTGAGCATCAGAAGCTGATGTTTGTTTGTAAGATATTTTTCTGGGTTGGTCTGTTTTTTGAACCCTTTGAATTCGGGCGCGAACTTGAATCGTCATCACAGCATGCATAGACCTTAGAACATAATTCATCTGTTTCCTAACCAAGTAACCCTTCACCAAGGCTTGCAATTTCACTAGCCCTCTTAAAGCCCTCAATGCTCTCCTTGCCTGTTCATATCTCGACCAGTTGAACGCATTATTCACCAACAAAAAGAGGAAGTTCCGGAGTAAATACGAATATGCGTACCAAGTAAGAACGATATGCGGCTTGTATTTTGGTAGCAGCTGCATTAGTTGATGGAAGAAGAGGTACGATGACAAAGTTGTGGTTGTGTCCATGTTCGGCGGAATCGAAGGATTTAATGGTCTTGTGTGATCTTTTGAAGCTCCATCTCCGTATTACTTTAGGCCCTTCTCCTACAATGGCCTCGTGTGTTCCTTTCCCGAGTAACAAATTTCTGATCCATTTACCTGCCTTGCCCATGTTTAGATGATACCAATCAACACACCAAAGAATTTAGTTCTGAGATGGGATTTTCAAAAAGAACTTATATGTATGTATGTTAACTAATTAATAAAGAGAATTATTAAAATATAGGCCTGCAGTGGCTCTCCCTTCTGAGCTGCCATTTGCCACTTCTATGTTGTTTGTTGATACTACTTCACCCATTCGGTTGGTTTACTTGGCTGAGCCGATAAGGTTTTATTTTTCCGGAATAGTTAGCAAAATAATCTTCGTCAAAATATCTCTCTCGTCTTGGCTTTGATAACCGTAAGTCTTTGATAAGAAAAGGATTGGAAGACTCTCTAAAGAGGGGATACTGTTCAAAGCCTAAGGGTAAGGCCGTCGAAAACAAGAATTGATATGAACAAACATTTACAAAATGTGCAAAAAATATAATCTATCAATTATATTAAATTCAATAATGAGTCGGTAATATATATATCCTTAAAATAATAAAGATTTAATTTATAAATAACGAAAGAGGAATGAATTCTGAATGTGGAATAACTAAAGGAAATTTGTGAATATGTCCACTCTTTTATTAACAAAAAATAAAACATATAAAATTGATTGGTTGGTTTACCTGTTTATTATTTTTGAAATTTGAAATATATATATATATATATATATATATATATATTTTACTTGTTCTGGACCGCGAGACGTTTTCACATGAACTACAAAGAAATATAATTGGTCGATATATATATATTTATCGAGATACAAATTTCTTCGTTGAAAAATTAATTTAAGTTCAACGAAGAAATTTGTATATGAACTTAAAGCTCAACGAAGAAATTTGTATATATATATATCACATAATATTATATCCATTAACAAATTTCAACAAACTAATCTATTTCCAAAAACATTGTTTTCGAAAATAAAAATCAATTTTTTCAAACAGTTGAAACTAAAACAATGGTTACGTAAACAATCAAAACTTGCAAACTTAGTTGATCGTTCATCGATACGTGCATTCAATTGAAGTCAGTAATAACATAAACAATAAATAA
The DNA here is from genome assembly GCF_012295235.1 of Primulina huaijiensis. Lineage (NCBI taxonomy): Eukaryota > Viridiplantae > Streptophyta > Magnoliopsida > Lamiales > Gesneriaceae > Primulina > Primulina huaijiensis. Next base: position 18,292,784 of record NC_133314.1, on the reverse strand, counting down.
TCACATAATATAAAAGTGCACAAATATTAATTATTATTTAATGAAAACAAATACATCAATCTAAATTCACAATTCAAACTCATATTGTGATGCTTCAGATTCGACGAATGTCTTCATTGTACTTCCTAAGAGAAAAAAAACATTTTGAAATTATAATAAACATTAAAATAAGGGTAAACTCATGTCAGTTCATATTTACTTGCTATCCACACTTTACACGTATATGTATAAAGATATTTGTGTTCAAAAACTGTCACAATCACCCATAGCAGCTTTTCATGAGTCTTTCCAACATGCTTATGTCTTCATTCACACGGAATTGCTCCAAGATAAACACACCTAAATTTGGAATTATTATGTGATAAACTTTCGAAAAGAAAATACATATATCAAATATTTTATGTCTTACTCAACTATTCAGTCTCATATATGCACAACATCGGAATACATCTGATTCTGGTGTGAGATTGGTTCACTCATGTTTTCTTTCGCCCAAAAGCATGCCGGACTCCAGGAGCTGTTCCTTGTCCGTGTAACTTCTTAGCACCAACAATCACTCTCTACCCTAGTTACCCTCGGACATCACACATATATGTATATTTGAATAACTGAAACGATAACATCACTTATTGCTTAAATATAAATATCATATCTTGGGAAGAGCAATCTATTATATATGTTGACGTGAAGACGAAATTGTTCAGGAAATAACACTAAATCTTCACAAATTCTTTTACAACATAGATGATCAAAATATCAAAACAACAAGTACACAAGACCAAAATTGTAATTTTCTCGAGTATTAATAATAACAATCATGGGTTTAATTCTTATGATTGTTCCATGTATGACCTACTCAAATGGTACTCCACGACGACCTTCTGGAATCATACATCATTTTCAAATCCACCCACGAGAAGAGACGACCCATTCTATTTCCTTTAAAACAATATGGCATGTTTCAAATGCCTACGTACAACATTTACACACATTTTTTCAAAATCTAATCTCTGACCTTTTCTCTACCAAATACCAAAAATCAATAAATCAAATTAAACGTTAATTATCTATATATATTTATGAAACTAATTAGTTTCAATAAAGTTGGCAGATCAATTGATAAAAATATCACAAATTTTTGTATGAACTTGACCTTTGGAGAGACTTATACCGCTGTTATATTTGAAATTCGTGCACGGTCCCAGAATCTTCTACAAAGAAATTTTACAAGTCATGTCCAGTTAATATTAATATATATATGTATATATATAGGGGCACACATAATAATATTTTAAGATTAATTTAAAATAATAATAATAATAATAATGGGTTTCTTCAATTCTCTTCGTTTTCTAACAATCTTGGTGGTACTATTATTACCCATAATATCAATTACGGAGGCTGATATTCTTGATCCCTTCTACGGTAAGAAGTTCTATCGACTTCCTTAATAGAAAAGATTATGAATTTTATGTTTCGGGTTCGAGTCGTGTAATTTTCGTGCATGGATCCTTTAATCGGAGAAGATTTAATATATACGAGCCGAGTTTAGAATTTAGTTTTGCATGCACATATAATGAATAATATGTATGGAATCTATATTTATATTTGGTTTTATGTTTACATTTTTTGCATACATTTGTACTGAGTTTGTGGTTTTTATTTTTGTGAAATTTAGATAATATATGTGATGAAGTCCAATGTGGAAAGGGAAGCTGCGAGTCAGACCGGAGTTACCCATTTGGGTTCAAGTGCGAATGCGAGCCTGGCTGGAAGCGCACGAAGCTTGATGATTCCGATGAACAAGATCTACTCTACCTACCTTGCATCATACCAAATTGTATGTATATGCGTCTATATATATATATACACACACACAATTTTTTTTAATATTATAATCAAACTCAAAATGCACGATGAATCAATCATACATCTTTTATTAAATTTCGAATATTTAGGAGAGTTCTGATTATATTGGTATCATTTTGTCCAACTGTAATGTAACGATTATGGACCATTAGGCTGAACCAACATGAGCTTCAGCCCATACCCATACACCACTACTAGTCGTGGGTCGTTATTTTGAATCATCCTAATTACCTATGACCAATAGTACTAGTGCATGAGTATGTGTTAAAGTTCATGTTGATTCAGCTTAATGACCCATGATCGTTACATATATATAATATTCGAGATAGATGTTTTTTTTATTGAAATTTAGCGACCAACTTTATAATATTATGAAATTTTAGCCACACCGTTTTAATTTTTGCATGTGATATATATACACACAGGCTCCCTTGATTATTCATGTATGCCAGCAGCTCCGCCAGCTCCAGCAGTTCCATACAACTCATNTTTTAATTTGTTTGTTGGATATATGATTTTAAATAAGTAAATATTTATAAAAATCTGCGTGCTTCAGCTTGCTATTGGATCTATTGCGGGGAAGGGACATGCACGAAGAACACGACGCGCACACACACTTGCCAATGCAACCCTGGATACTCAAATCTCCTGAATATCTCAGCATTTCCATGCTACTCCGATTGTAAGATTAATTTTATTCGTCATTATATATTTTCGCCATCTCGCGATTTTATATATATTTCGAACTCTATATATGTATGTATATAATAAGTATAACGTGTACTTTATTTTGATCGAATGAATTTAGGTGCTGTACAAGCCGACGACTGTCAAAGACTTGGAATAAGTGTGTCGAAATCAACTTCGGTTCCATCTTCGAACTCGAACGATGATAGCGGAGGTCGGTTTTCGTGTTTTTTTTAATCATATGAACAGTTTCACAAGATTAAATTCATATTGGATAAGCTAAGAACAATATCATCACAATTTCATTTAAAGCAAGATATAAATTTTAATGCATACTCATAAATAAGAAATTTTTCTTGAAACATTGATTTAATTTATATAAATATTTATTGATTGATCGGAATATTTTAGGTTTGAATATTTGACATTTTTTGTGAGTCACTTTCAAATTAATAAAAATTAGACCCATAAATTTCAATAATCATTATTTTCTTAGAATTAATTTATTATTTTTCAATTATTACTTGTTTTTATCATGTGTATATCTGAATAGTAATATCATATATTATTGGTAAACTTTTAATTGATTTGCTTTAATATCATATGTGCAGCAACAGCTCTTTCGATGGGGATATTAAGCTGGGTTGCTACCTTGATTATACCTACAAGTACTAGGGATAATTTTATTTTATATTTTTACATTATTCTTTATTTTTTCAGCATGTGAAATAAATTTAAATAAAAAGAATTTTCGTGTATAATAATGTTCAGACCGATTGTAAAATTTATAGTGACGAGGTTTTGATTGTATAAGAACATCCACGTTGAGGTGTTAAATGGGTATTATCCTCTTCATTGTGAGTGGGCATTACGCCCCTCTCTCCTCTTTTTTTTTTTTTTTTTTTTTCAAATTTCATCTTTTTTTAATATTTTTAAAATTTTTTTTAATATTTAATTTCTAACGGTTTTTTATGGATTTTTTAATTATTTTTTTAACTTTTAAAATTAAATTCGAATTAAATTTTAAAAAATCCAAAAAAAATTAACGGCTAGTTAAAGGCTAGTTTGAAATCTTTTCTATAAATACCGACCAATGTGTACACATATTTTCATTCCAAGTCACTACACTCTCCAATTCTACTTTCTAACATTCTACCAATCTATTTTTTTAAGTTCCAACAATGTTATTTTCTATCCGAAATGGATGAAAATAATAAGATATTTTTTACAAATTTCTTGAATTCTATAAACAACCGAAAAGAATTTTCATCTTCCCAAAATCCACAATAATGAGTGATTTTCAATTATTATCATCTTTGCCAAATTGGCATTGTAAAATAGCCGTTAAAAACTAGCCGTTGGAAACTAGTCGTTGCAAAATAGTCGTTGGAATATCTAGAAAATGATTTAAATATTGTAAAACATTTTTATTAAATGTGAAAAAAATTTAATATGATTGAGTGGACTGTGGGACCCATAAATAATGGGTTTTAATTTTAAAAAGAATGTGGGTGAAAGAGATATGTTGTTATGATAAGTATGTGACAGTAGATTCTACTATTTTCGATGAGTTGGTAAGTGTTATAACACCCACCATTGTGGATGTCCTAATAGGATGAATAATTGAATGATCAATCTGTCAAGACATGCGGGGATAAATTATTATTATTTCAAACAATAAATTAACAAAATAATGCGAATTTGGTAGCTTTGCTAAACTAAAATACACAAAAACTCTTGTGACATCGTCTCATGAATCAATTTTATGAAACAAGTCTTCGACCAAACTCAATTTATAAAAAAATATCACTTTGGTAGATTTCATAGTTCGAGATTCTGGATAAATTAATAATCCTAAATCTGCTATTGATCACATTGAGTTATGATACTTTAGTAGGTGATCCATACACATGATATGCCGTCCATTTTTTGAACATGTGGAAGATATATGACACTCAATCGACTATACGACTTCCTGCAGCTCAAAATTTGGAATGCTATCGATGGTTTTACCCGATTATGCCACAATTTTCAGGCAATCAGAGTTCCTCACAAACTTGTCAACTTTCACAGAGGCATATAATATCTAATGGGTCGCTTGTATGAGAGAGTGATATCGAAATATATCAATATTAGAACCACATAGACCTCCGAGGACATAGGCGAGTTGGTAAAGATTGGAGTGGCGTGACTTGTTATTACTCAACATCGCATGATAGATTTCGTGTGGATGAAGTATGCTCTGGGGTCTGTGTTTGCTATCTTTTCTCTCGGATCTCTGCCTACTCGTGCACATCTCTCGATTTACCTTCTCTTCTGAGTCAAGAGGCCTCTTACTCGTATAGTGGATTTTCACCATGTGTAAACCTTTTAAAAATATTAGAACACAGAGATTTTAGTGCTAAACCTAACAAAGTACTACATACACAGAAGCCACTTCTGGGTCATTATTTTCGTAAATCAAAGATAAATATGGAATTCGTGCATCGCATAGTTTAGAGCGTAACCCAACGCAAGTCCCTGTACCATTGGCACCCAGCAATGGATCCACAGACTTGGTGGACGCCTATCAGGCTATCACTTACCTGCAGTCTCGGACTTGCCTCCTTCTACCGCATGGATATATCATAATTCACTCACTAAAACATATCCACGGCTCAAGCAAAGTTCCTTTCACCAGAACATGCTTGACACACTAAGAAGGATAATGATGTGTGCCACACAAGAATACAAGTCAATGAAACCATGTTCTTGAAAATACTCATCAGTTAATCTGAACAAATTGCATCCGAAAACAATCAAAGAAAACAGAGGATCCGAAGCATATTCTTTCAACTGATCAACAAGATAATCTTTTTCATTTTCATCAGCTTATTCAACCTGAGTTACAACAAAATTTGCAGATACGATAATTGTATCGAGACAATGTAGATTAAAGATACAAATAAATTCCCAAAAAAATCTTCACAATTTCTTCTTACCGCATATCAAAATTATCTTCACTTGGTTTTGATACTCACTCCTTCCCCACCTGCAATGATCACAGCAGTTGTCATATCTAAGAACAAGCCATGCTCCACCACTCCTTCAAGTGCCGCAATCTCCTTCCCCGCCGCACCCGAATCCTTAATCGGAGTCTTGAAATACAAATCCACAATATAGTTTGAATTGTCAGTAACATATGGCTTCCCATTTCCATCCAATCTGAGCTTCGCGTCACACCCTTCTCCCTTAAACATTTCCTGTAGTCTCACCAAATTGTAGTTCCAGCAGAACTGAACAACCTCTACAGGCATTGCGAGACCCGATCCGCCGAGCCCAAATACCAATTTAGAGTCATCCACTACTACAACGAATTTATCCGAAGCGGCTTCAACCATTTTTTCACGCAAAAGGGCTCCACCTCGGCCCTTCACAAGGTCGAGATTTGGGTCAACCTCGTCCGCTCCGTCAATGGCGAGGTCCAGGTGCGGATGCGCGTCGAGAGTGGAAAGTGGGATTCCTAGTGAAGCGGCTTGTTCTTGGGTTCTCTTGGATGTAGGCACACCGACGATATCCGTGAGTTCGCCGGATTTGAGCAAAGCTCCAAGCTTGTCGACCACGAAGGCGGCGGTTGACCCAGTGCCGAGGCCGAGTACCATGCCGCTTTTCACATAGTCAATGGCTTTATCGGCGGCTAGTTTTTTAAGGTCGTCTTGAGTGAGAATTGGGGCGGAGAGGCACTTGATTGAGAACTTGGACGGGGTGGTACGTAGGTTGAAGCGGGAGGTGGCACGTTGAAGGGAGGATGTTGAAGTGACGGAGGGAGGAAAGGCGGCGGCGACGGTGGCGGCGGCCATTGTAGGAGAATGGGTGGCGGAAATAATATCTGATCAGATATATAACGAGCACAACTGAATCTGATCTGCCTCTTGGTGGTGGCCGAGCAATTGGGGGTGGGGAGTTCTTACATTAAAATTAAATTTATCCAAACATTTTTATTTTTGTATCTACGCTATTTTCCCAATAAAATATTATATACTTCAAACAAAATAAATATAAATTTATTATAAAATAAACTAAAAACTAACTAAAGAATAATACAATAAATTTAATATATCAAAGGATCATATGAGTGAGATTTATAAGTACAATAAGTTCTCAAATACGATAACTATGATATTACAAAAAATTGATATAATCATGACTCGTTATCATATCTCAAAGACATGTTTACGATTTTCTTCGATCATCCAAATATTTGATTATCTTAACATCCATAATATTGCAACATTTTTTCTTGGATTTCTTTCAACAGATGCATCTCGTTATAACCTTATGAAGAAAAACTCAATTTGATAAAAAAAGACCTAGAGAAGAAGAAAGAGTACGACATCCCTAGTTGTTTCTTAAGTGCATTGTTAAAAACTTTTTCATGAAAAACCACATGGGAAAAATCATGAACAAGGGAAGAATAATACAATTTAGATTTACTCCTCCTATTGCAAGTATCACTGCAAATCTCCAAGCCGCCGCACTTCGATCTTGTATGCAAATTTCTCAAAAGTTGATGTGGCAATGATTTTGCCAAAAGATCGGCCATATTATCAATTGAGTTAATTTATTGAACATCAATATCACATTTCTCATGCAAATCATGAGTGAAGAAAAACTTTGGGGACATATGTTTCGTCATACCGCTTTTGATGTATCCATCTTTTAGAGCAATATATGTGACATTACCTTTGTAGATATTCATGATTTAATTTGTTCCACCATAAATAAATAAGTAATCAGTTTCAAATTTTTTTTTGTTGATCAGATATGTAACCAACATCTAGATAACGATCAATTGAAAATCACAAGCATTAGAGTAAAATAAATCGCTTGTACCACATGAGTACAAATTGATTTAATCCAGACAAGAGATGCATGTTTTTAGTTTAATGGAGCAAACATTTTTAAAATTTGAACTAGATGCTTCTGATATCTTAAATCCTTCAGAAATTTTGATGTAAATATCATTATCAAGTTTTCATACAAGTCTTTCTTATACGGTCATGCTAATAAGATACCATAACGTAATTGAAACCATCACGAGAGAGTATGCATCTTCATAATTAATACTGGGTATTTGAGATACTACCAATCGATCTTTTTATTCATTCACTATATTTTTCTTATTTCGTTTTCGTACAAAGACCATTTGCAATCCACATTGATTTCTCATTTTGGTGTTTGGGCCACTATTGCCAAAACCTCATGTTTTGCTAGTGAATTTAAATCTTCTTGTCTTGCTTCTTTCCAACTTGGCCAATCATGTCTATTGCGACTTTTATTAATATATTTTAGTATCTAGATCATCAGTTTCATCAAATGCCATTATATATAAAAATTTATTGTTGACAATAATTTCTACTCGATTTAAAATTTTCCTCCTTTTGACGTAAGTTATTGAGATATCTTCATCGTCAAGTACTTGAACCTCTTTGGGGATTTGATCGTAAACCTTTTCGGAGTTATCAATCAATGAACTAGATATCTCAACATGCGCTGATGCGCCCCTATATTATTCGTTTTCTTTGAGATCATCAATATGTGCATTAAAAATCTATATGTATGACTTAGTCACCATGTTCACATCATTAAATGCATCAACAAATTTGTTTTCAATATGCGAGTGTGTTTTTTCGCTACACAATGACTAAGAAAATTGACATTTAATTGTTTTATTTAACAAGATAATTTAACTTACAGATGAGAGTGTAAGAGTTGATGTACATATACTTAAGTACATACCTTAGCATCACTCAAAAATATATTTTATCTGTTTTTAAAAAATGGTTATATTTACAAGATATTAAATTACAAATGGTGCCTCTGGTATGACAGCTATACTATTCCGATGGTGTACAAAATCGTAGGGATGTAAAAATCATACAAGACCTATCAATCCGACACGATTCAATTAACCCGAAAAAATCAGGTTTAGGTTTGAAGTTTTCGGATTCGGGTCAGATCGAGTTGGACCCGATAGCTGACCCGAAAAAAATGATCGGTTGGCCCAAAAAATTTTAATTTTTTTAAAAAAATATAATTAATAAATATTGCCTACATTTTTATATATTGTATGTCTGAAAAAATATTTATTGTATATTTATATCATAAATTTTTATAATTTAATATTTATTTTAACATTTTTTATTTTCTAAACAATTGTTTATTTGATTTAGTAAATATATTTTATTTTTCTACAATTAGACTTTCTAAGTTAAATCATATATACGAGAGAGATATTGTTATTATGTTTTTAAAATTAAAATATTTTTATTTTTTTTTGAATTTTATTTAATTTTTTTTAAAAAAAAAATTTTAAAAAAATCGAAATCGGGTTAATTTGGTTGATCGGGTTTATTCGGGTTCGGGTTGACACCCTTACAAAATTGTTTACCAAATGTTAGAATTTCTTCTCATTAATCATGTTTCTGCACGTATATAAACATGATAAAACTATATGCGGAAGCAGATCGAGTATTACCTCCGGCCATTGAAAATTTTGATTTCTCTGCTTTTCCTCTCGGTTGAAGCCTTCTAAGCACTCCACCCTCTTGATAGATGGTGTATATTTCTTATGAAGTGTGTGTGCTTAGGGAACTCAATCGTCTCTATTTATAGGCATCTCATACCATCAACGAGAAAAATCGGGAGTCTGAATGTCAAAAGAATAAACGTGTACGCATCTCAATTTTCTAAAGTTGAGGTTGCGTACACAAGTTTCGTCAAAATATGTAGGCAATGGCCGTCGCCAATTCCTACACGATACTTGGGTTGACACCCTTACCGAAATTGACACCCTTACAAAATCGGGTTGACACCCTTACCGAAATCGGGTTAATTTGGTTGATCGGGTTAATTTGAATAGTACTATTGCTCAACCCGACTCGACCCATCCGAATTGACACCCTTACAAAATCGTTGGGATCGTGTTGCAATTCTAATGAAATAACAGGGATTACTAATAATATATATTTTTTAAACCTATTTTGATTGGGTTTATAATTAATTTTGTCATAGCATTAGTATGTAAGAATATTGTATGTATATATGTTTTTATTTTTAGCATACAAAATAATTTTATTCTCTACAAAATTAAATCTTAAAATATTATGAATGCCACTACACTATGAGCAGCTATAATTAAACATGCATGGACTTTTACGCTGTCTTTTCCCCCCTTGCTATGGCCTATATGGATGACATAGTTTTCAAAATAGATTTCAAAGGACTTAGGATTTGAACGATGAATTTAAAATAACATCACAAATTCATCATAATTAAATTTATGAAAGCAACCAAATGGATTATCAAATACGATGTTGTCTTATTTCATTTATTATTATTTTTCCAGGCCGGGACTAGCAATATAGATTGGCACCAGGCTCAACTCCAAATTGACTACAATAGTTTGTAAAATACTTAACACGAGAATTAACGGTGGCCTGATTTCCTCCATCACATTCCATACCGTTAATGGCTCGAATAGTCGCCCCGAATCCCTGCCCTGATGTTATTGCATTATGACAATTATTGTTCATACAAAACCAAAGGGCCGTCTCGAAAGATATAACGGGGTCCCTAGCCACGATATCGGGGAAGTCTAGTCCATCGAACCCGATGCTTTGGCCGGCTGCACCGTAATTATAGTTCCATGAAAGTTGAATGGGACCTCGTCCAAAGTACTTCTTGCCAGGCACACATGGATACTGTGTATTACCCGAGTCACAATAGTCGTAAGATTCCCCATTAATTTCCTCTATATGGCACAGACCTGCATTGGACAAAATTGATGGCTTGAAAGTACTTTTAACCAAGTAAATTATATAGGAATTTTGCAATCAGTATGCATATATGAACTTACTTCCAGTCTCGTGGGTGACATGTGCGAAGAATGCAGCAATCTCACGCTTAGCAACGTCGTTCGACCCCGAAGCGAACCTTGGATAGGGATCAAGAGACTCGAGGAAGACCGTTCGAGAGTAGAACTCTTTCCCGGGGCAGTTGGGACCACCATTGTCAGCGATCCCATTGAAAAATGCATCGGTCACTATGTCAGCAGCCGAGATATTCCGCGACGGTTCGTCATAGCATGGGCCAGATTGACATCCTTCGTCACAATAAAGGTCGCCCAAACCACAATAACCCCACTTGCTACAGCACAAGTTGGGCGCGCAACCGCAGTTTTGGCCGAAAGCTGTCTCCCCGGAAAGTGAGAGAACTATGGTTACGAAGTGTGCAAAATGTGACATAAGAACTCTTTTTTCTGGTGATGACCATTTTGGTAGGAAAGAAATGGGAATGGATCCTCTACGACATCCCACAGTAGAAGATGATGTGGCAAAAAAAAAAAATTTAATTTCAAAATTGCAATTATTGTAGTCATCTTCACAAGAGAAACTGTGATGTCGTTTTACGGCCACAATCATAATTTTCTGTTCTTTTCTTCTTCTTTTTTTTGTCTTTTTATATATTTTAATTAATACTTTCTTTTTAAATTTTTTTATTTTCTTTTTTGACTTTTTGTGTATACATTCTAATTTTTAAAAAAGTATTTTCTAATCTCTTTTTATCTTGTCAATATTTTTTATTGTATGGTTTTTTCTTGTTATAATTTATACTTAGCTTATATACTATATACTAATGTACCAATTGATTAAATATGTCAATATGGAAAAAAAAATAATTATATATTTTATTCTCAAAATAAATAAATTCGATAGTCAAAAAATTAGAAAAGAATTGGACATGTAAATGATCAAGAAAATATGAATTTTTATATTGAAGTCCTCTCCTTCTTTATTGTAATTTTTTTTTAAAATTATGAGAAAAAAATGGACGAATCAAACGTGTGAAAAGAACTAAAATTAAAACATAACTATGTTTTACTTTCAAAACAAACGAGATAAACAAAATGTGGAAAAAAAAAGAAAGAAAGAGGGAAACAAAAAGTCCAAAAATGACAAAAGAAAAAATTATAATATATCTTAAACAAGATTAATAAAACTGAAAATTTGAGAGTGAGTAAAAGAAAGATTAAAACAAAAAGCTAAAAAAAATTAAAACTAAAAAAAATTAAAATAAATATAAAAAAACTTTTTAAATTTTTTTTTCCAAAGCATCTTCTACTGTGGGGATGTCCACAATAGAGGATCCATTCCGGAAAGAAACATTGATCGGAGAGACTAAATGATGAGTTAATGTGGAGGGAATGTGTGGTATTTATAGTAATTAGTTGCCATGCTATTTCATTTATCCACGTTGTGTGTATCTTTGTGGCGGCTTCATCGATGCTGTCCCATGGGGTACTACCCTTAACCATTTATTAACTGTCAAGTGGCAATTAATTTCAAACTTTTTAAATAAATAAATATTTATAAAAACTTAACCATGGTTCAATTTTGTAAAATGAGAACTCGTCAAATTCGAGGCTCCTTTTTCCACCTTTATTTTTACGTTTTTTCCCAATCTTTTTTTTTTGTTAATATTAATATATAAATAACAAGAAAATAAAATAAGACAAAATAATTATGACGGCAAATTAATAATTTTTAATGAAAGATTTTTTTTTTGAACCTTAACATTTTGATTGGTAAGAAAACAGATTTCATCGGGAAAACAGACACAAAATATGATTATATTATTGTTCAACAATCAAAATTTTCTTCGAATAACATCTTTTGTGTGTATAAACAAATGTTTAGTTTTCTAATAATTCAATTTCCACAAGAAAATAATGTGTTCTTTCTTCTTTTTAACTTTCTTTCTTTTATTCAGGTTGTTCATGGTCGGTCAAGTGGCAGTTTAGATGATGGTGTGGCATTTTAGATAACTATCTTCTAAGTCTACTATCAAAATGCTCAATTGTTGCTAACGAATTTATAAAACATTAATTATAACAGTTCCAATCTTCCACTAATTTGTCAAACAGATTTCCATTTCATTTACCTCATTGTGGACCAATCATTCATCGAAAATCCAAAAAAATACAAAAAAAAAATGTGAATGCCACAAAAACAATCATATTCGGCAATAGTGTGCGCATCAATAATTTCATGCTCCTTCAATTATCACGATCATGTCCCTGCACAATATAAAATTTTTTTTTTTATGAGAAATCAATTAGTAAAAACGTTTAATTTTCTTGAAAAAATATCTTACTTGTGATGAATGATGACTCCCAAATTGATACGAAAATAAATTCATCATACCATTTGAATAGAAGTTTGTATTGTCTTTCTGCAATTCAAATACAAAAAAAGAAGATATAATGAACATTTTTCTTCAATAGTAAAAATTAAAGAAAACTCGGTTACCATTTGATTTGAATACTGGAAAAAATGTTGATCGTGCCCAAATTGAGATGGAAATTGAGGATATGCAAACGGATATTGTGATAGTGAGACATTTGAATGTTGTTGTGATGGTATAGATTTACTTTCCTGTATGTTGATTGCATCTTGTGAACTTTGCCCCTTTCTTTTGGCTCCTTTTGTGCCTAGCAAATAGAAGAGAATTACAAACTTAAAAGTAGATTAACTATATAACAAGTATATGAAATGAAAACTTACTTGACATTTTAGTTTTTCCCTTTTCTTTTCTTTTGTTTCTCTTAGCATCCCAGTGTCGTGTGATATTTGCATTTGTAACTCCTTTTGCTTTAGCAGTAAGTGGGTTACGTACGCATACTTTATCCATATAACCATTACTTGCAATATCATCACACGGTGTCTCATCATCGACACTCAAATTCTGGACAAGATTAGATATTTCATCTTTTGCTATGTCAACCAATCTATATAATATTTTTCTCGCATCCTCATGAGGTTTGCTCAAATGAGTTAGATCATACATCGATCTCATTATTTGGTTGACAAACACCATCTCAGATATATGATCACCACCACCACCACTGCAACATTCTTCAAAATCATATTTAACTCTATTTCTTACATTCTTCATCCACCTTTTCAAAATATAACTGTTGGGCAAAACTGTTACATCCACACAGTTAAACATCATCAAAGCATGCTTACACAAAATCCCCATTGTCTCAAACTTATGACAACTACATTTTATTTCATGACTCTGCTTATTGAACAACACATGTCTAACCCTCGAGTTTTCATCATGAGATTTTACTTTGACCTCAAGCCAATTCCAATCATTGCCAAAACAAGATGGTGGTTCAACAAATTTGCATTTCAAAGAATTAACCAATTCAATTTCAAACAACTGGTATATGGAAATCGTGTAAACCTCAGCAGCATTAATCAACAATGGATGATTTTTCAAAATCTGTGCAGGCTTACCATGACGACAACGAGTATCCTCTGTCTTTTCCTTATTCCGCCAATTATTTTGAATTTTTGCATAATTCATCACAAATTCATACAAAGAACTCATTTTGTTACATGCCTTTTTCAAAGTCATATTTGTGGCCTCACTCCTCGAAGTAGCCAAAAGTCCCGCACTAAACCTTCCACTACTAAAGGCAGTAGCCCATTTTTCCCTGATTCTGTACATCCCATTCAACCATTTATGATCATCCAAATTATATGTATCAATCATATGTTTCCATGTGTCCTCAAATTCATCTTCAGATTCACAATAAGTCATGCATTTATACCATATTTGTTTAAAAGCCGAATCTCCATTTAAACTCCCAAAGTGTGAAGGAGCATTTTGATTTATATGCCACTGACATAAACGATGATGTGAATGTGGAAAAACTGTTTCGATGGCATTCATCATAGCTTGACATTGATCTGAAAAAATAGTTTGAGGTTGCTTTCCATTCATAGAATCAAGAAATGTTGTAAACAACCATTCAAAAGAACTTTCGGTTTCATCTGACATAAAGGCCAAGCCAAACATCACATTCTGCATATGGTGATTTATACCAACAAATGGAGCACATATCAAATTATACTTATTTGTTCTATATGTTGTATCAATCGACAAGACATCACCAAAATTTTCATAATCAACCGCACTTCTATAGTCTCTAAAGAAAAAGTTCATCACCCTATCGTCATCATCCAATTGCACGTTCCAGTAAAAGTAATTCTCTTTATTCGCCGTATTTATAAAATATTTAATAAGTGCAGTGGCATCTCCATTCTCAACTTTGGTATGTTTTTTCAGTCGACTCATATGATCATATGCATCCTTTCTAGTAAAACCCAAATTTTCTGACCCACATGCTTCATTTTCCATGAAAGAAACAGCAGCATAGATAGATATTCCAGCATTTACCATAGCTTCTAGAGTAGACTTTTTTGCATGTGATATATTGCGTGCCGATCTTAACAAGTGAGTTTGATCGTGTGCAAACATCTCATGGTTATGTTCTTCCACAAATCTACTCACTCTCCATTGACCCCCATTTTCTCTTGAAATCTTCAATTTGGCTTTACAATTAGTTCTAGTGAGTAGTTTTTGATAAATTGAAATCTTTTTACTAGATCTTTTTTCATCTTTCAAACCTTCACATGAGCAATTGAATTCCTTTGATTGAAGTTCATCAGTGTGGGAAAAACATCGTTGTTCACCCTTCCTTACACTAAATCCCTTGGCATGTGCATATTGACAATACAATAAATAAGCTTCTTCAAGAGTGTTCACAATCTTACCCACTTCTAGTTTGCTCTTCAAAATATCGACAATGAAGTTTTCAGTTTGTACCTCTCCATCTTCTTGCATAGAAAAATTAGGGAGTCCAGGTTGCGTTTTTGGAATCTGATCAATTTCGGTTTCTTCCTCGTAGTCTTCCTCCAACTCTTCAAGTGTCTTTGATTTGTCATCTTCCATTTCCAAAAAAAAAAAAGACCAACTGGATCTAATTTTTTAAAAAACAAATACAAATTAGATGAAGGAAACATACATGTATTCAAGTACCACATATTACAAAAATATGGACATAAACAAGAGGTTAATCTACTGTATTTTACTTTAATAGAAATTACAATCATTAAAATTTAATTAGTAAAATGTAATATAATATAAAATGAAGAAATGCATAAAAAAATCCCTTTATTTGGTCCTTAAATCATCGCATACAGCAAAAAGCAAGAAGCAACAGTAAATCAAAAAATTACCTACATACAAAATTAGATTAACAAAGATAAAGAATAAAAAATAAAAAATAAAATCCTAATCTTGTGCAGAAAGTTGCAAAATGGAGCAAAGTGGTGGAAGCCTTGTTCTTATTTGTTGAGAGATGACGGCGGAAAGAATGAACGAAGGTCAAATGCTTTTTTAAAAATAAAGCATTTTAAAAAATTGAACCATGGTTAAGTTTTTATAAATATTTATTTATTTAAAAAGTTTGAAATTAATTGCCACTTGGCAGTTAATAAATGGTTAAGGGTAGTATCCCAGGGGCAGCATCGATGAAGCCCTTTGGGGCCATTGTTATTTCATTTAGTATCTACTTACGTGTGTGTGTCGGTGTGTGCTGCTGCCCATGTTTATTTCATTTTCATCTGTACAAAAATATTAATGAAAATACAACTTTGCTACGTATCTATTATATGAAATTGACATTTATTTGAGAGGGGAATATACATATGCATATATAGTTTTATATGTTGCGTGTCACGCCCCGAGACCGAGACGTGTGCGTTGTTCAATTATACATTCGAAAACATCATGACTCAGAATTACAAATTTGAGAAATCAGTCCATTCATTCATAATACCGTAATACATTGTTTGATACAACTTTAACTATATTTTTACAAGAGTGGGAATTTAAAACAAAGTATAAATCTTATCTAATACACATCGGACAAAAAAAACATGATTTAAAATAAATAACGTCATCGGGACCATTCTTCTTGACCATCCTCAATACTGGGTCTGATCATCATCCTTTAACTTTTCTTCATTCTTATTTGAAAAGAGGTAAGTTGGTGAGTGATATGTTCGTCACTCAGTAAACAGGAGAAATAATTATCAAGTCTTAAAAATCATTTTATACATAAATCTCAAATATAACAGTAATAACAAAAATATTCTGATTTCAAAATATCAGAGGTATAAAGGAAATATTCGGATTTTCAGGAATAAACATATATCAAAATTATGAACTGAATATATTGTGAATTTCATGGCCAACTGATATTAGTCATCTAGATTTTAATCATCAGAGGGATGAGACATGACTCAAGAATGATAGGAATCAGTTATTTTCAGAATATAAACTGCTACCATTAGTTCATAAATTTTAGTGTTTTAGATAGGTTTCGAAATTCATAATTTGAAAATATATGCATAATAAACTGATCAAGTTTAACACAAATATAAGTGATTAATACAAAAGCCCAATTACTAAAATAATGGTGCAAAACTTTATCAAATTATTTATATAAGCCCACTTACATAAGATACTCTAAAAACACGTGAAACCTTTCCAAAAGTAGACATCGTTGTTGCCATGTTATCATCTTTTCTGACATATTCTGATAGTACACCAAAACCTGATATTCTGTTAAGGTTCAGTGACTGTTAGTACGGAAAGCTTTATCTCTATTTCAGCTGGACTCTCATCTTTAATCGCTGATTATACTGATTTTTCATGGAATATATTTATTTGGATTGACTGACCAACTAGATAGACTGTCAGTTGGGCTTCATCAGTCAACTTAGAATTAGTTTGGCTATCAGTATCCTACTTATGTTTTATCAGTTTCACTTTATAATCATTTAAACTTCTTAAGAAACTTTTTCTTATGAAAGTTCGATTTTCCTCATTGAATTCAATTCGTTTAGGTTTTGTAATGATCTGCTCGATCCTTTTACCGCCTTCTCACGCTATTTCAAGCCCAGCCCTTTCATAACAACTACAACGAGAGCCTTTCCTTCCCCTATACGGAACGAAAAGATACTCTATTTGGTCAGCAACCTTGTTCAATGATCAAAACTTAAAATGTTCCAACAATCATTCCCATATAATGTGTAATGTCCCGAAAATTTGAAGGTCCACGTGAACCACATGCATGCAAGTTATCAAATTCTTTACGTATTTTTTAATAAATTTTTTAATGCATTAAATGCATTTTTATTTCATAAATATGTGTTTTAATTCATGGGTTATTAAAATTTCATGCATTAGAGTTTTAAGTTGTATTTCGCGCACGAACGAGTAACGGAGACTGGGGATGATAAAGAAAAATATTTTTATTAAATAATTATAAATAATTATTTAATATGAGGTGTTTTTAAGTATGATTTTTGAAAATAGGCCATGATAAGTGCAAGATTTGAACTTAATTTATGTTAGAATCCATTTTGAATTATGCTTGTTTCGAACAGAATTATGCGTTTTTGGTTTGTTTTTGTTGTCATTTCAGGAATGGAGAAAATGGTGGACACAAAACCAAGTGGACTAAGAAACAGAGTAGTGCGCAGTCGAGAGCACACCCACGGACAGAGGTGCACGCGCGACCGCGCCACTTCACGCGCAAAGGATCATATGCGAGAACCAGTAGCCCGCGCGCCATCGCGCGACATCATGCGCGACCGCGCGCACGCGCAGAAGAACATGAAGTCCCGAGAGGCACGCGCGGCAGCACCACAACTCGCGCGACCCAGCAGCAAGCCAAACGACAGAATCCCGCGCGCAACCACGCAAGATCAGGCGCCACCGCGCGCGCTGTGCGTCCAGATTATTATAAAAGGCGCGATTCTTAGGTCAGAAAGGGGGAGTCAACCGCCGTGGAGAGAAATCACACGAAAAAACACCATCTTGGGAAGGAAAAGACACGAGAAACGGAGCGCATACACGAGACGATGATTCAGAGTGCGAAGAACAATCACAAATATGAAGAACGACGGATCTGGGGACAGAGACGACACTTCGAATTTGTTATCTTTTCCTTCGTTTCTTTCTTTCATTGTGTAGCGATGTCTAGAACTAGGAATATGTCTTGTTTTCGCTTGGATTTCGTGATGAACTAAATTTCCATCCTACAGGTTGACGTAGCTTTGTCTATACGATGATTTGACGTGGATATTTTGACAATTGAATTCCGTTTTGTTTAATTGTGTTCTCTACATTTATTTAACTGCAATTTACTGGCGATAAATTGCGTGTTGTCTGATTAATTCTACAACTCGGGAGAGGGAATAGGATTATAGATCATTAGAGACACATCGTTGAATATTTATATCGTTCGGAAGGCGTGTAACTTTAGCGAGGCTTAGATAAGAACATTGTTTGCATTTATCTATCAAACTTAGATTTTTATTATGAATAATTGAATCGAAGTATGATTGATACAATTTATTCGTCACTTGGGAAAGGGGGAATAAAATACGCAAGTGTTCTTAGCCATTAAATAACCGGAACTCATGAAGTTAAATCCAACCACGAAGAATTATCGTAGAAACATAGTGAAATCACTCCTCTAGATATTTTTTATCATTGATATCTCTCCATTCGGTAATTCGATTGATTATTTATTCACAATTGAACTGTTTTAAACAAACCAATCTGGTTATTGAATTTTCTAGATAAAGTCTTGACTATTTTAATTACGAGCATTGATATATATTTTATTTACACTCCTCGTGGGATCGACGCTTGCACTCAAAAATACATTTTACTATAACTTGACGTCGTGCGCTTGCAAGCAATTAAGAAAACACGCAACAAGTTTTTGGCGCCGCTGCCGGGGAGTGTCAAAATTTAAATTTATATCAGTATTGTTACCAATTAGTCTAGATTTTAATTTTGATCTTTTTATTTCGTTATAATTATTGAGTTGTCAATTTTTTCTGCTTGACAATGCATGCTACGATGGCAAAGCCCTGACTTGCTTATTTTTGATCTGGAGATCGAAAGAACTGCGAGAAAAGTAAGAAAAGCAAGAAGAGAAGAGATCCAAGCAATGGCTGAGAACAGAGAAAATAACAGACACATCCCGCCAGAGGCTATTCCTATCAGAGATCACTTCCGACCAGTGATCAACGATCATTACTATGGTATTGCAAGATGGACCATTAACGCCAACAATTTCGAATTGAAGCCTGCTTTAATCAATATGGTTCAGCAAAACCAGTTCGCTAGAACTGCTACTTCCGATCCTCACGTTCACCTGAGAACCTTCTTGGAAATCACAGATACGGTAAAAATTAATAATGTTCCTGACGATATTATTATATTGCGTTTGTTTCCATTTTCTCTCAGGGATCAAGCAAGAGGATGGCTCCAATCATTGCCGTTAGGAAGCATCACGACATGGCAGGAGCTGGCGACGAAGTTCCTTTCTAAATATTTTCCACCTGCGAAGTCTGCACAATTAAAGATTGAGATCAGCACTTTTAGACAGACAGACTTCAAACAGTTGTATGAAGCTTGGGAAAGGTATAAAGAGTTGTTGCGGAGGTGCCCGAATCATGGTTTCGAAGACTGGGTGCAGATTGAGTTGTTTTATAATGGATTGAATGGTCAGACACGGACAACAGTGGATGCAGCGGCAGGTGGCACTATCTTTGCCAAGTCCCCTGCTCAAGCCTATGACTTGCTTGAGCAGATGACTATTAATAGCTACCAATGGCCGTCTGAGAGGTCAGGAGTAAAGAGGACTGCTGGAGTTTATGCCGTGGATCCTATCACATCACTCACTGCACAGGTATCTGCATTGACCACTCAAATAGCAGCGATGAATAAGGTGAGCACATCAGAGACTGAGAGCCCATCGGTTGTTGTTGAAGAATCACAAATTCTTGAAGAAGTTCAATACATCAACAACAAGAATTTTGGAGGCTATGGAGGATATCGAGGTAACCCTCCCCCTAACACTTATCATCCTGGTTTGAGAAACCATGAAAATTTTTCATACGCGAATAATAAGAATGTATTAAATCCTCCACTGGGGTTCAATACATCAAATGGGGAAGGGAAGCCATCATTTGAGGATTTGGTTGGAACATTTGTTGCTGAATCTGGCAAGAGGATGGCGAGGACTGAGTCTAGGCTTGACAACCTTGAGACACACATGGCAAATATTGGTGCTTCCTTCAAAATCCTTGAATCGCAAGTGGGGCAAATAACGAAGCAACTAACGTCTCAACCGTCAGGCACAGTTCAAAAGACAGCAGACCCAAGTCTGAGAGAAGTGAATGTCATTTTTATACAACATGAAAAGATTGGTGTGGTAGGCAGAGAAGAAAAGGAGGTTGAACCCACACCTGTTCGGGATGAAAAGCCAACTCCAACCAAGAGAGCCCGAGGTAAGAAATATGAGAGATATGATTTAAATCAATGCATTGATATTTCTTTACTTCCTTACCCCCAGAGATTTTTACAATTGCAAGCTGAATTTCAAAAGAAGAAAGGTCTTGAAGATCTCAAGAACCTACACACTAATAATGAGTTTGCAGATCAGGTGGAGGGTGAATTTACCGAAGAAACACGAAGAAATCTTCCTCAGAAGCTACAAGACCCCGGAGAATTTGTAGTACCATGTGAAATAGGGGGTCAATTGGTGGAAAATGCTATCTGTGATTCAGGAGCAAGTGTGAATATAATGCCAAATTCCCTTTACGAGAAACTTGGATTGAGCGGGATCAACCCCACAGAAGTAATCTTGCAGCTGGCGGATAAATCAGTGAAGGTTCCATTGGGTTGTGTCGAAGATGTTGAACTTAAAATTGATAAATTGAGGCTTCCAGCAGATTTCGTGGTACTGGACATGGAGAACAGTAAGAATGTTCCTATCATTCTAGGACGACCATTCTTGGCTACTGCAGGAGCTATCATCGACTTGAAACAAAGAAAACTGACCATGGAGGTTGATGGTCAAAACGTAGAAATCAAGGCTTCCAAGAAATCATACGACCCACCATGAACATGATTAGTGAGAGTCGGGCTGATGACGTTAAACCAAGAACTGTGCGGGAGGCAACCCACAATTATTTTTTAGCATTCGTTTTGTTTTTATTATTTTATTTTATTTTACTCCCTTAGTTGTTAATTTTACCCACCACCAGATCTACCGCCGCAGCCCATGGACGATGATGCTGAAGATGCTGCGAACGATGACTCAAGCCCCGAGTTCTGACACTCGTGCGCGAGGTATGTGTGTCATGTTCTTTATTTCTATACATTGAGGACAATGCATACTTTAAGTTTGGGGGGGTGAAGTTTGCTTGTTAGAATTTCTCTTTTATTTTTATTGCTCAGTAGTTAAATTTTTTTTTTCTTTCTTTTTTTCTTTCTTTAGTTTTTTTTATTATTATTACCTTTTGCATTCTAGTTTTGTTAGGTAGGGTCATGGATAAGTAAAATGTGTGGCCGATGATGAAAAGTGAATTGCGGTCTTGAAGTATATATATGTGTTCATGATAACTTAGGAGTCACAATTTTTCTGCACAGTCGTGTTTGTTGATACTATCGTTGCTTAGAGATAAGTTGCATGCCTATGATGCTAAATAGACGATGAAGATTTGATTCTTGGTAATTATTGCATGACATTGATTGACACTTTTGCAGACATGGAAATGAACTAGGCAATTTTTCACAATATCCTTGGGCATGTGTTCTTTGTTTGCTGTCAATTGTAGCCCTTTGAGCTTCGAGTTATTTGAGATGCTTAAATTTTCTTCGTGCACCTATTTCATATATCATTTGATTGACAAATGCATGTGATTGGTTTATATGAGTTGACTAATGGATTGACGGAACTCTAGAACTTGCTTGAACACTTTTCGAGGCGAAATACGGATAATATATGACATAAGAATGATTTAGGCGATCTTTGGAGCCGTTTTGAGCCTACCAAATGAACATGAAATATCCCTAGTGTCCCATTTAGAGCCTACAAAAAAATCAAGTGGTGTATGCCAATGACATACAATTAGCCCCCACTTGTATCTATTCTACATCCCACGACAACTACCTACTGAAGCTTATACACTTATTGTCCTACCTAATTTTGAGAGAAATAAGTTCATTGCTTTTGTAATGATTCAAATGATCCTTGAAAAGAAAAAGAAAAAATTAAATGTGTATAAAGGAGTTGGCAAAGAAAAGAGGAAGAAAAACAATGAAAAGAACGAATCAAAAGTGGTGAAAAAGAAAAAATTTGGGAAATGAAGGATATGAATAAGAAGAAAACAATAAGTGGATGGCGAATGAAAAGAGAATGAAAGTGAGTGAAATTCAGAAAGTTCAATTATTTCTCTCAAATTTTGATCTCCATACCTTTATTGTAGCCGTGAGTCGTGGCCTAAAGTTACAAGCGTACAACACCTATTAACCTTGTCACATTTATCCAATATACTAGTGGAGAAAAGTTGTTCAAGTCAAGCCTATGGATACCTGAGAAATATGGTTAATGAGTATGAACTTTATCACTTGCTTGCAAGCATCTCATTGTGTGATTTCATCTTTGGCATACTTGTATTGACTATTTTTCGACCCAAATAATCACCGATAAAGTCCTATGTGATCTGTGAATGTGAATTTATATTTTAATGAAGTGTGAGTTGAACTGATTTGAGGATTTCTTGATTTTGTAAGGCAAATGGGTATTACAACTCTATTTGAGCATTCGATTGGGTAAATGAACATTGATATATCACCCACGCACGTGACTCTTGAGAAATCGTGAATTATATGAAATTAGATAAGTCGGAGGCCAATATCACTTTTCACATATCCATGACTGTAGTCGTTTGCGTAAATTTTCCTTCTTTATTAGCTTTTATTCTATTTTGCTCGGAACTAGCAAAAGTTCAAGTTTGGGGGGTTTGATAAGTGCAAGATTTGCACTTAATTTATGTTAGAATCCATTTTGAATTATGCTTGTTTCGAACAAAATTATGCGTTTTTGGTTTGTTTTTATTGTCATTTCAGGAATGGAGAAAATGGTGGACACGAAACCAAGTGGACTAAGAAACAGAGTAGCACGCAGCCGAGAGCACACCCACGGACAGAGGGGTGCGCGAGACCGCGCCACTTCACGCGCGACAACGCGCAAAGGAGCATATGCGAGAACCAGTAGCCCGCGCGACATCATGAGCGACCGCGCGAGCACAGAAGAACATGAAGTCCTAAGAGGCGCACGCGGCAGCACCACAACTCGCGCGACCGGCGCGCGCAGCAGCAAGCCAAACGACAGAAGCCCGCGCGCAACCACGCAAGATCAGGCGCCACCGCGCGCAGCGTGCGTCCAGATTATTATAAAAGGCGCGATTCTTAGGTCAGAAAGGGGGAGTCAACCGCCGTGGAGAGAAATCACATGAAAAAACACCATCTTGGGAAGGAAAAGACACGAGAAACGGAGCGCATACACGAGACGAAGATTCAGAGTGCGAAGAACAATCACAAATACGAAGAACGACGGATCTGGGGACAGAGACGACACTTCGGATTTGTTATCTTTTCCTTCGTTTCTTTCTTTCATTGTGTAGCGATGTCTAGAACTAAGAATATGTCTTGTTTTCGCTTGGATTTCGTGATGAACTAAATTTCCATCCTAGAGGTTGACGTAGCTTTGTCTATACGATAATTTGACGTGGATATTTTGATAATTGAATTCCGTTTTGTTTAATTGTGTTCTATACATTTATTTAACTGCAATTTACTGGCCATAAATTGTGTGTTGTCTGATTAATTCTACAACTCGAGAGAGGGATTAGGATTATAGATCATTAGAGACACATCGTTGAATATTTATATCGTTCGGAAGGCGTGTAGCTTTAGCGAGGCTTAGGTAAGAACATTGTTTGCATTTATCTATCAAACTTAGATTTTTATTAGGAATAATTGAATCAAAGTTTGATTGATACAATTTATTCGTCACTTGGGAAAGGGAGAATAAAATACGTAAGTGTTCTTAGCCATTAAATAACCGGAACTCATGAAGTTAAATCCAACCACGAAGAATTATCGTAGAAACATAGTGAAATCACTCCGCTAGATATTTTCTATCATTGATATCTCTCCATTCGGTAATTCGATTGATTATTTATTCACAATTGAACTGTTTTAAACAAACCAATCTGGTTATTGAATTTTATAGATAAAGTATTGACTATTTTAATTACGAGCATTGATATATATTTTATTTACACTCCCCGTGGGATCGACACTTGCACTCAAAAATATATTTTACTATAACTTGACGTCGTGCGCTTGCGAGCAATTAAGAAAACATGCAACAGGCCTTGGTTGGGTATTTTTATCCGTCGGGTTATATTTTTAGCCGGTATGCAAATTTTATCGATTCGGAGGACTTTTTGAGAGTTCGGACATTATTTTCAAAAAATGTACCAAAACAAAATATTTTTCTAGAGTTTTATTGGGCTTGTTTGGTTTGTTTTAATGCTTAACAGGCTCAAAACTCTTTTAACCCTTTTCAATTTTTAATTAGGGCCCATTTATGCATGTAATTTCTATTTGAACTCTACCTAAGTAACCCTAAACCTAATATCACCCTAGCAGCCGCCCATCCCCTCCATCAGCAGCCTATTTCGAAAAGAAAACTACCAGCAAGTATCGAGTTCTTCAAGGATTTTCAGAGAAAGCTTCTTCCCCACTTCTTCGGTGCTAGTCCTACCCGCGTACCTTAGAGTTTTTGAGCGTAAAAACGTTAAGGCACGCATGTATCCCATTTTTCTCTTCTTTCACGCCAATATTATGCCAAAATATATGTAAATTCATAAGAATTTATTTATCTAACTTGGGGTTTGTTTTTATGCAAAAATTTGACATGTAAATGCATCCTTGTGTTTCATTCTCACGTTTTCTTGTGTTTGTCCAAGGGGCTGCCGATTTTATCATTGTTAAGGGGCGTATATGCTATGAAATAAGGTGACATGATGCTGGAGTCTAGGGTGTGCACGGCTTAGGTGAAGGCCGAAGGGTTGCTCTTAGGCGGCTAGGGTTTCATGTTGTTTTGGTGAAGGATTAGGGTAGGCTCGACCTAGGGAGGGTTTCACCAGGCCAAGGTGCGGTCCAGGAGGGTCCAACCGAGGCCTAGGGGAAGTCCATACTCAGTTGGTCTCAGGTAGAAGGGCGGTCCCTAGGCTAGGAGCCGATATTGGTTCGACGGTGGCTCGAGCGTGCGTTTTCTTGGTGGTTCGAGTGGTGCGCGTGCATGGGGCTGAAGGCCGTGCTTAGGTCGGTCCATGTGGGTCCCAAGGTGGACTAGGAAGGGCTGGTCCAAGGATGGTCCGAGCTGGTAGGACCTAGGTTCGAAGGGTTGCACGTTTGGTGGACTAGGGTTAAAGTTCGTGAGACGCTGGAAATTTCCAGCAATATTTGGGCATGGTTCGTGGGTCATAAGTGGTCTAGAACGAGTGGTTTCAAGGCCGGTCATGTAGGGTTAAGTCACGGTTCAAGTTGGGAAAATTTTGGTTAAATTTTGGGTCGATTCGAGTTAAAAACAGGACCCCAGTCCAAGTCTTAAAACGAATCGTATAAGTTTGAAACGAGCTCAAGTTTATGTCTAAGAATCGATTATAATTATGTTTTGAAGTGTTTTAAGGTGTTTGATTGACTTCGGGTCGAAAATTTGAAGTCCGTGGGTAAAATGATCAATTAGGGTTTCCAAAGGCAAAACAGTCATTTTGCACCCGGGTCCAGTTAGAAGTTCTGGCAGCGCTCTGAGCACGAGTTGTCGTGTTTTTAAATGTTTATGTTATCACGTAGATGACCTTTTACAAAATTATGAAGAATACGTTGCATGCTAGATTTGAAGGAAAAATTACGTATATGCATGATTTTGATAAGTGATAAAAATGATGATTTTTTTGAAGGATGCACTACAAGAAAAACGCTAAACGACAACGGATAAAATTCGTTGTCGTAGGCCTTTAAAAACTGTTGTAACTGAAGGTGTTGTTGAAAGTTCGTTCAACGACAACGATTTTTATCCGTTGTTGTAGCTCAATTTGCGACGGTTTTTCATAAAAACCGTTGTCGTAGGTGCGTTGTCATTGAGCGTTTTTCTTGTAGTGATGGGAGTTGGTTGTGACTGACGATATATGTATACGATGAGCTGTAAGGCCAAGACTCAGTGGATGGGTAATACTGTCGCTGATGTCCCCGCCGCCGGATACCACAGTTATATATAGATGGATCCATCGAATAGAACTGATACGATAGAGCTGATACGAAAGTCACAACTAACTAACTGAATTCTTAAATTAAAATTTTTAATATCCATATATTTAAAAATAATATATTATCATTTTTTTTTTACATTAAATTCTGAAATTTATGGGACGATCCCATATAACTAAAAGCATATATATTCGTTGTTGAATATTGAATTCAGATTTAAAACTATTAATATTTTGAATTTTTTAATCATAAATTGTGTCTAATTTTTTTATATTTCACTAAAAATGTATTCGATTTAGTAATTTTAATGTTGATGTATTACTTTTTGATCAAATATTATTTTGTATTTAAATTTATTAACTAATAACATTCTCATTATAAATTGTTTTCTAAGAATTAACTTAGAATAATTTTCAAACAAATTTTGATATTTTTAGTCAAAATTTATATTTTTTTGAAATATATTAGTCAAGGTAATTTGAAGAAAATATTAGATTTCGAATACAATAATATTTCGAAATATTTTTTATTTCGAATCAATGACCCCAAATAATAGTTTTTTTTTAATTTTCATATTAACTCCGTTTTTGCTTAATTATCTGTTCGAAAAGCTAAAGGAATATGGCATAATTTAAATTTCAAATCTAAATGTACTCAATATGTTTCAAATCCAAATCTAAAATCACCGAAAATCATGAAAAGAACGGTAGATGAGATCCTACCTATGTGGGCACTACCCTCACTTCATTTGAACGGGTAAGATCTTACCACACATACAATTTTCAAAAAAAATGAGTCCTATATATGCATGGGCAAATCTTGGCCATCCATCCTATCATGAGGGCAATGCCCACATGAGTAGGATGAAATAAAACGAAAAGAACAAGGAAAAATGGATCAAATTGGGCAATTTTAAAACTTGCTAGCTATTCTTTTAAACATTAATAATGGAATGGAATACAAAGAATACAATGATAAGTATTGAGTTGAAACTGATGTTATATTTCGAATTAACCATGCACGACTTTTCTCCATTATATTTGAGTTCATCGACGGCTCGAATCTTGGCCAACAACCTTACTTTCCATTTTTTCGATTCCAAATACGATACAATACGCTTCTCGTAACACTTATTCTATGATATTCCAGCTGGTGACCATGTCTGATATTATTTTATCATGTCTTAGGTTCAGGCCAACGCAAGCACGATTCGAGAAAATGTTTTTATAGCAGCTGTATCATATTTATTTTATAAAAATTGTTAAACCAAGTCGTTATATAAGATATATATTGTTAAGAAAAGTTTACGCAAAATCTGAGTTGAAAAACACACAAAATTGATTTTTTTAAAGCCAAAAGCCAATAATCACTTTTCTGATAGATTGCAAACATTCTCATTAGCTAGTAGCGGAGTCGGGAAAAGAATATGAAATATTATTTCGTTACATTTTTACCAGGGCCATACCCTATCACAAGAATATTATTTTGATTAGGGCAGTAGCTCTAAAAAGATAAATAACCTATATTTTCTTTCATCTTGGGAGAAATACTATTGGATGGAGCCAATTCAACCCTTCCCTAAAATAAGAATAACCCATGCGTTCAAAGTTCAAACCCTCTTTCTTAAGATGTCATTAAGACTAAAAATTGAAACTTTAAAACTTGTATTATAGGAAATTTACAAATAGAATAAGCTTGCTTCCTGTCTCATGTGTGACATGTGCAAAGAACGCAGCAATCTCATGCTGAGCAACATCGCCAGCGCCACTACTGTTTTATCACACCCATTAAACTTTTGAAGTTCAAAAATTTTGTGTTTTGATAATCAGAACTCCATTGAGCGTCGTATGATTTAAACCATTCAAAATTACGTAAACAAACAAGAAAGTTCAAGTGTTAATTAATTACTCGAGTTCATTCATGTATCATGTTTCACGCTCCTCATTATACCACGTAAACAACCATGTATATCCCTCGAGGTTAGGAAAAAAATGAATAGACACGGAGTTAGGCTAAAATCAATTATCATTAAGTTAGGATAGATCCAAGCACTCGGATTAAAGATAGTTTTTATTTATTAAGCATGTCCCTTTTTATAATTTAAAGGAATACATGTCACACTCACGGAAATGATCGGCGTAAGTGTGACTATATACAATAAATTTTAATAACAACTATTGTGTATCTATCTCCACTATATAGAAATGGTTAATCAAAGCGTTATTTGAGTAAATGGTGATAGGATCGATTAAGCGAATTAAGTGTTTATAAGGAAGGATTGAAACACTAAAGATTTTTGTATTTTTTTCGAATATGTGAATCAGTTATTTGAGGAACTGATCCTAAAATCTTTTTTGTCAATATAAATCATTCAACTGATAAAAGTGTGAAATCAGACTGAAATATAGATTGAATACTAAGTGTAAAACTGAAAAGATAACTGAAACGAATACACAAATTTTTATGGATGTTCGGAGACTTCAAATGTCCCTATGTCACCCCTTTATCACGAGGTTAAGATTTTACTAAAAAAATTTGATATATTACAACAGATTGTAATCATCCACTTCAGCTGGTTTTACAAACTGCCAAACTGAAACTTTTAATTTAACAACTCTTATACAGTTATCAACTGAATATCTCTCAATTGGTAGCCTCAATGCCACTGATAAATACAATGTAGAGCTTGAGTGTGCGATCTGTATATTGAGAAAATACTCGTGAGAAGTATCGCTACTGATTGAATGTTTACATCGTGTGTGTTCACTTGTTTTTTTCGTAACCTTCTTTAACTGATTCGATCAGCTATTTATAATCCTCGATCTCAACGGCCATATTGAATGCATTTAATGAACATTTAATGACAAATATTCGTTGAATCGTCGTGTAGTTACTTTATCTAACAGTAGTACGAGATATTCAGACTGTTCTTTTCTGATTCAATTGCTCTGCTTGGTACGACCTGCCAGTCTATCAATTTCTTCAAGAACCTAATGATGATTTATAGAATATTTTGTATTCTTGATTATATTTTATCATATATTATATATGGTGTTTTACATGTAATCTTGATCTAATTTAATCCTTGATCGATTAACATAGGGCTATAACTCTAATTATCTTTGGATATATAAATATCCAAGATGAATTGAATCAGGAAAAATAATTTTTGATAAAGATTCCATTTTTTGATTTATCAATTTCCTCATTGAAAATTCTATAGTATCTTGATGATTATTTTTTTTCAACAAAAATAATGCCACACGAAATTAATGGGCTAATGATCCATATGATTCAACAATTTTGTTTGCCCATTTTTTGTCGTTTTTTAAATTATTTAAATATTATTTCCTAAAAGCAATTAGTAGTTTTGCCTAACAAAGTTTAATTTGACGTACCCAACTTTGAGAAAACATATACCAATTTTATGACTATAGCTTTTGTTACTCCCGAGATCGGGTCCGCGTCATCGTGACTGCACAATAATCTCCTATAGCAATTACTTCGTATTTGTCATCGCTTTACGGAACTGATTAATCCAAATTACTATAGAAATCCATTGTAGCTCATTATAAACTCATTTTAGATCTTTAATTTTCACAATGTGGGACAAGAGGCATCACAATCACCCCTATTTCAGAACGTGACGTCTTTGTCACGGCCTGACCTCTCGATCCACCATCGCCGATAATCTAAAGGTGGCTCCTACAGGTTCAAGAGGTGGCTCCCGTCATATAGCACTTTGCCCCGCAAGTTCAAGAGGTGGCTCCTATGCATGTAGCAATTTGCCCCACATAGCACTTATTTCTCGATATTCTTTGCCTATGACCGGCTCTGATATCATTCTATCACGCTCCGAGCCCATGCCCGCGCCTGCGTGACTGCACAATGGGCCCCTATAGCAACTACTTTGTATTCGTCATCGCTATACGAAAATGATTAACTCAAGTTACCATAGAAACCCATTGTAACTCATTATAAACTCATTTTAGATATTTAATTTTTATAATGTGGGGCAAGAGGTATCACAGCTTTAGTTGTCGTGGTTAGCCGTAATAGATTTTATAATTAAAGATACATATTTCATATTTGAAACAAAAAAATAAGCATGAATGCACCATTCTAATTAAAGAGATATATGCTATTTCATATATTCTTAACCTGAAATAGGTGAGGAGAAGAAAAGATTTTTTTAATAATAATAATTTTAAAAAAAAGAGTCACACTACATGTACAATGATATTTGTACAATAATTTTACAACACAAAAAATTCAATTAATCAAATCAATATAAAATCTCATAAGATAATAAAAATATCTCACGACTAATTGTTGTAAATATTGATTATCATACATTTAGTATTATAAAAAAATTTGACACTTTGGGTAATAAATGGAACGGACTTGTCCAAAAGACATGTTTGAGATGCATGTGGCCTCCAGTTTGTTCGCTCGCATAACAAGCTATCTCTTGTACCTACCAGCCAGACTTGTCAAAAATCATATGATCAATCATGCACATTAATTGATGTCTCTCAATGATTCAAGAATGTCTTCTAATAAGACTGTTATGCGACAGTCTTTCTCTCACACGAATCAATTTTATCAGAGTCGTCATTAGCATATTTGGATAGATTCCAAGGAACATTAATTGCATTGTACTATTAAGATAAAGGAGACAAGACATAACATTTTTTTGTCGGCTAAAGCAAAAGTTGAAAGCTGAAAGTGTTTTGAACATTGGAAGAGTTCAACCATATAAAGGGGAGTCTCTTCTTCTTAGAAGACTACTAAAATATCGTATGATCGTTTGTTACACAAGATCTCGAGTACTCTTATCTGAAATATTCAAGCTGATCACTTTTGGGAACATTTCAATAAATATTTTGATCATCAATGATCATCATGTGCTACATTATAACTCAAGTTATTGATAATCTATTTTATTCGAGTATTGTGATATTTGTTGAATCTAAGGGTACATAACAACCATAGTTCGTATTTTTGTATTTCAGACTATGAATATCGTTTAAGCAATGTATAAATCTTAATTGAAATAAATTGTTACAAGCTATTGTAAAACAAAATTCTTCAAATGAATTACTTCCTTATTTTAAAGAATGGAAGATATAAAAGTATATTACTTTCGAACTTCCATATAATATCTCTTGTTATTTACTTTAATCGTTATTTTATTTGTTTAACTTCTTTAAATCAAAGCCAAGTGAATATAAGTATTCACTAGATCCAGCCGGGCATTTTCACATTTTAAAAAATCTTTTTCTAGCATCGAGCTGCATCTAGACAGTCGAGAAAAGGGCTTTTGTAACAAACAACTATTTAGATCAGCTCGAGTGTTAGCTCAAATTTTGAAGAAAAAAGATTTCATTCACCATCTCTAAACTCTATATTTCGATGCTAACATAAATACATGGATATTTTTGTTGATGGCCACTATGATGACAAATAACTGCTTTGGTACGCATTGCAATTTCAATTTTATTCAAGGCAACAAATATAATTCAAGAACCATAATTACCACATGTGACTAAAAGGGGGATCAATCGTAAACAATTTCAAGTAAAAATTGTCGAGTTTGACTATAAAACTAACCGTTAAAGTTTTATTTTGAAATTTTACACCCATTGATCTTGATTAATTTTTTTAGTTAATTAGAAAACATTTCTTATTATTATTAGAATAAGAACAATTTGGAGCTCTATACAAGATTACTTGAAAACAAATTAATGAGAGGAAGTACCTAGATGTTAAAAACCAACAATTTATTATAAAATTATCAAATAATAATAATTGATGATTGATGTTTGAGTATGTCTTTCATAAGACGGTCTCACGGATCTTTATTCGTGAGATGGATCAATCATATCCATATTTACAATAAAAATTAATATATTTGACATAAAAAGTAATATTTTTTCGTGGATAACCCATATAGAATATCTGTTTCACAAAATTGACCCGTAAGACCGTCTCACAAGAGTTTTTGTGTTGATGTATATATTACTCCTAATTGATCTAAATTACAAACTATCCCGTCCAACAAACTAATTAAAAAATTCGCCGAAGCTAGAAAAAATAAAAACAAAATTAAACCACGATTTTACAAGCACATAACAGGTGTATAGAAGCGTGCGTTTAAAACATACCGAAGAAAACTTTTCGATCGTCANTTGACATATTATATATTTATTACAAAAAGAGAAAAAAGAAACATATATTAAACATGAGTAATTTTAAATTTGTTCTTTTATTGAAGAGATGGTATTGCAATAGGAGTTGCATTCCAAACAAGCTCTACATATATAGGAGGAGGCTCTTACACCCCAATCTATACGTAAGAGATTTCATTTATTCATTACAGTAAAAGCTATTGAATTTTTGAGTAAGTCTAGCAACTAATATTGGGACCAGGGTCAACTCCAAGTTGGCTGCAATAGTTTCTGTAATATTGGACACGAGAATTGACTGCAGGCGTGTTCCCTCCATTGCATTCCATTCCGTTAATGGCTCGAATCGTGGCTCCGAATCCCTGTCCAGAAGTTATAGCATTATGGCAATTGTTCATCCAGAACCAGAGGGCTGTCTTGAAAGATATGACATTGTCTCTAGCCACGATATCTGGGTTGTTTAGCCCATCGAACCCGATACTTTGCCCGGCTGGCAAGTAGTTGTAGTTCCATGTAAGTTGAAGGGGACCTCGCCCGTAGTAAGCCTTTCCGGCCGCACACGGATATTGACTGCTGGCCTGGCAGTAGTTGTTAGATGCCCCGTTAATTTCATTTATATAGCACAGACCTGCATTAGAAAATATGTTATTACAACATTTTAGGGATCAAAATTAATTGTTGGAGTGCCTAAAATTCCTTAAATTAAACTTACTTCCAGTTTCGTGTGCGACATTTGCGAAGAACGCAGCAACCTCACGCTTAGCAACATCATTAGACCCGCTGGCGAAAGACGGATATGAGCCAGCCGCAGTGAGAAAAGCCGATCGGCTGTAGAATCCTTTCCCCTCGCAGCCTCCACCTGCCCCATTAGCGATCCCATTGAAAAATGCATCGGTCACTATACCAGAAACGCCACTTCCACCACCACTTGGGGATCCATAGCATGGGCCGGATTGGCATCCGGTGCCACAATAAGGGTCGGTGCTGCCACAATAGCCGTATTGGCTGCAACAAAGGTTAGGCGCGCAGCCACAGTTTTGCCCGAAAGCCAACTTCCCGGCAGTGAGAGCCATGGCTAAAAGGGTGCAAAGTGTGACATAGGATTTTCTTGATACCATTTTGAGTCAAAATGATCGGTTGAAGAACGAATACAAGGATTAGTTTGTGTTGATGCACTCACCATAGGGAGGGAAATGGGGTATTTATAGTTGACATTGGATCGGAGTTGTAAAAGTAGAATTAAGTGGAATGATGCAGCTTCTAGGAAAAATTTGAAATTATATTTTGAGTAGGTCTCTTGTGAGACGGTCTCACGAATCTTTATCTGTGAGACGGGTCAACCCTACATATATTCACAATAAAAAGTAATACTCTTATCATAAAAAGTAATATTTTTTCATGTATGACCCAAATAAGATATCTGTCTCACAAAATACGACTCGTGAGACCGTCTCACACAAATTTTTGCCTTATAATTTTATGATATTTGTGCTATATTTTGTGGATAAGGGATTCATATTATATTTCTAAAAAAAACTAAGAAAAAGTGAATTTA
Source organism: Primulina huaijiensis (assembly GCF_012295235.1). NCBI lineage: Eukaryota > Viridiplantae > Streptophyta > Magnoliopsida > Lamiales > Gesneriaceae > Primulina > Primulina huaijiensis. The sequence goes on along the minus strand of NC_133314.1, from coordinate 18,258,374 downwards.
TCTAGATTGATTATTTTTTCATATATAAAAAAATGAATGACGTCGATGAAAAATACATTCTTTCAAGGAACTATTAATTGAATTTGAATTTCAAGATTGCTAGCTGATTGTAGTTTTGAAAAATGTTTTGACTATTTAACAAATGGATATTATCTATTATTTGTTTCTTCAAAAGTTTTTCCAAAGGATGCATAAAAGAATTAATATGGGTACATTAATTTTAAAAAATGAAATTCATTCGATCATTTTATTTCCCACATATAAAACCACTTTGTAAAGATATGCTTGTTATAATTTGAAAGCTACAATTCATATGCCACTTGCTTATTATCTTTAACATTTTTTTTAAAATCTCAAAAGCAATTTAAGTTTGTAAAATTTTCAAATTCTTTGAGAGATTTATGTGTAAGATCGAATGTTTATCGCTTTACCAAAAATTATAGCTAGTGATAACGGTGCAATTCAAATATTTTAAACTGTGAAGCAGTTCGAACTTTACTGTTCGATCGCTCTCATATGAGAGAAAATCTATGAGACTCTAACCCTTGACTTTGACTATGATCTCAATTGAACGACCGAACATTTAGCGTTTTATAAAGAATGATAGTTTGTGTCCTAATAATGATAATTATTATACGCAACATTACATATTTTGTTTAGTCTCGTGGATGTGAGGGAAAAAAAACTGGCTTTGAATAAGTCAAATTTTCTTCCTCGTCCATTTCAGTGAAATTAGAAAGAAAAATTATTTTGACATTTACATATGGGAACAATTTAAAAAATTGCTACTATAATTTCTATACAGTAAGTAATCGAATGCATTTGTATAAATATTTCTACACTATTTGAAGTATTTCAAAAATTTAAAATATATTGTTTTATGTATAATATAATTTAATAATATGGCATCTTTGTAGAGACGTGAAAATTTTGAATTAAAGTGGTACTTACGGGAAAATAAATAAAGTTTCTAAAGAAATTTCTTTTTTTTGTAGGCAGAATAAATTGAAATAGAAAGATTTTTTTTTCCAGAAATATAAAAAAGTAACAGGATGCATACCCCACTGTGTATGCATAATATCTATATTATAATAAATGAGGAGTCTCAAATAACTAATTTTGATGTCATAATCTAATTTTTGATAAACCAAAAACAACCATATAAAATTATAAAAATACTTCATCTTCATTTATATAATAACAAAATATTACAAAAACTTATTCTAATAAATTTTATGATTATCTATGACTATATCATAACTTAATAAAATTTTAATTTTTTTAATATGTATGAACACATCACGTATAATTTTGCTATCCGTCACTTTCATAATAACAATAACAATAACTTCACATCAATTATTTTGAATATTAGTATATATAAACTTTTCTGTAAGTGTTAATTTATCTAGCCTTCACTTTCATAATAATAATAATAATAATTTCACATCAATTATTTTAGAGATTTTTCTTAATTAATCATGCATTATAATAAATTAAAATATGAAATTAAATTTGACGTAATATAACATCCATATATATACACATAAATATTAAATATACATGTAAAAGTCAAGCTTCTTTAAATGTAATAAATTTTCAATTTAAAAATAATTCTAGATGAAACCCCCCCAATGTTCTGACCAAGTCTAATCAATATTCCTCGTAGAATAAAATACCGACGACACGAAAATGAATTTGTTGAAAATTATTATAAAATGATTCGTGATTGACTGGCAACTCAAGACTCAATAATTTAGCTGACCTATTTTTCCATGTGATGCTTACATTTAGTATTGATCTTATCTCCTTTAGGTTTTCATCCATTTGATTGTTAATTTTTTACATGAATTGAATCAAATACCTTTCGTCTGACTTTTTTTTAATGGTAAGAAGGATTCCATCAAATGATTCATATCCATACTTACAATATCTATCTATACATATTATAAAAGTGTGAACCAAAGTCAAAGTTTTTCTATTGTGTATTATCAATTTTATCCTTAGTTTGTACATACAGGAGAAATTTAGTGAGGATATTTTTGTAAAATCAGTTATTATGATCAGGACAAAATTGTCGAACTACATTTATGCTAGATAATGACCAAGTTGCCAAGAAAGCTGAAACTTTAAAATTATTTGATTTTTATTTTCTTGTAGATGAATTGAACAGACTTTTTTCACAAAAATATTAATTTGAAAAGATTGAAATACAAAAATATATTGGTTTTATTTGCTTATAGATGAAGTGAAAAGAATTTTTTCACAAAAAACTTAATTTGTAGATTTTTTCACAAAAAAAAGTTAATTTGTAGAAAATTAAAATACCAAAATTCTTTGGTTTTATTTGCTTGTAAATAAATTGAAAATATTTTTTTCACAAAAAAATTAATTTGTATAAGGATATGATGTTAAATATATTTTATTTTACGTTAATTAAGATTAATTATTTTAAAACGAATAATTAAACTAATGAAGCCAAATAATTAAACTAATTTTATTTTTGTTTTACCAAGGTTGGTGTCATGAAGAAAGTTAGACATTTAATTACATTTACAAAATGATACAAGAATTATCAAATATAAATATAGATAATCCTAATAAATATTTCGTGAGTATTTATTCTATCTATATTTCTTTATCAAAAAGAAAGTCGACTAATATTTTTCAAATCCTTGGTTTATTACTAAAATTTAACGATATAAGATTGCATAAATATATTTGTATTAATTTTATCTATTTTTTACTCTTTTAAAGACTATAAACTATAACAATTACTTTATGAGATATTCTTGCAATTAACGAAGGAGTATTTTTATAAGAGATATATATTGACAAAACATTACAGCTTTTTGTAAACTTAAAAAATATATCTTTGAATGTAAATTTTTAAAATTATGATAAATAAATTTTTATAAAAATTATTCATTACCATTAGTCACTACTTCTCCATAGACAATGTCAAAATTATTTGGTTTTTATTTACTTGTAAATGAAGTGAACAAATGTTTTTCACAAAAATATTAATTTGAAAAGATTGAAATACAAAAATATATTAGTTTTATTTTCTTATAGATGAAGTGAACATATATTTTTCACAAACTATTAAATTGAATATGATTTGTTTTATTTTGTAAATCTATAATCTTTTGAATGAGTTTATATATGTAAGAAGTTTCTAAAGAAAAAAATTAATATATAAAAATTTAATACTTCCAATAATTTAGTATGAAATATAAAAAAATATGTTGATCGTAATTTTGAATTTTTGTATTTAAATAATATATTGCATAAATATGTTATATCACTAAGAGTTGAACATTTTTTGATAAATTAATATCATATTAATTAAATCATATTTTTCAGTTGTCTACATGATGAAATAACAAAAATTCATTGATTTTATTTGCTTGTAGATTAAGTTAAAATATTTTTTACAAAAAAGAAACATAATTTGTAGAAGACTGAATAACAAAATTCTTTGGTTTTATTTGCTTGTAGATTAAACGAAAAAAAATTACTTTGTGTGGAGATCTGTAGAGGCATCAAATAGAGAAGAATATACATTTCTTCTCAAAATGGACAAAACGATTTAAATAATTTATAATTGAACACATTCAAAATGTAAGAAAAAATTTCAACAACGAAATATTGAATGCAAAAAGATATCAGTAGATTCCGAACAACAAGAAATTAAAAAGAAAAAAGACGATCATCAATTGTCTCAATTGTAAAAATATTGAAATATAAGTAATAGAAGACGATAACAACACAAGAATGAATATTGAGGATAATTAAATTATTGCATAGAAAGATTTTTAGCATCAAAATTATTATAAAAAAAAATTTTTCCAACAAAAGAATCAAAAAATACAGATATGAAAATGCAAATGATTGATGTTGACAACACCAAAAGATTTGCTAATGAAGATGATGAGAATATTGTTTTTTTTTTTCACAAAGAAGAAAAAGATGATGACAAAAAAAATCGTGAAAGCAATAAAAATTGAAAATATAAAAGAAGAAAATATTTGACGCAATAATTTAATTTAAGATTTAGAATATATTATCTATATTGTATTTTTATTTTTCATAAATCAGTAGCACGTTGTAAAATAAGTGGTCAACACAATGTATTATAATTTTTTCTTCTCTCAAATTTAATTATAATCATTATTATGATATCAATTCTATATTATATTTTCTCCAATGTCTAATTTATACAAAATTATAAGATTATTACTAATATGTTTTTCAACAATTATTAATTTATTTAGATTGCGCTTGTATGAATTGATTTCAACTTCATGGATTAGAATTATAATTTTATTGTTAACAATGAAACAATAGATCAAATATTAAATCTACACATTACTTATTTACATATTATTATTTATATAAAATAGAATGAATTTCAAATTACATCATTATTGGGTGGACTTGAAATATATCATAATTAACATGAAATACTACTATATACACATGACATGATTAGATTTGAAGTTTACGATGTCACTTCACTAAATAACAAAAATACATTTTAATGTATTGAAATCCTTCCATTTAAGAATAACCTTAGATTTGTAACACAAAATTTTTAAACAAATATCTTTTGCACTCATTTTATAATACTTGTTGTACAAATTACATTACATTGAATTTCTTACGGATAATGTTAAAAGAACAACCAATATATCCTACTGCGATATTTACAATAATTATATCGTGATATTTTCTTTTTGTCTAATGAGATTTTATATATAAATTATCATGAGATTTTGATAAATAAAATTTTTGTATTGATTTTTTTGTGTTGTAAGAATTATTGTACAAATTTGGTTGTACATGTTGCATACTCAAGATAATTCTCACTGTTTCAAAACGAGATACCAGAGAAAATATTTCTTCGAAATCAATGCCATATTGTTGTGCATATCCTTTCGCCACTAGCCGAGATTTATGCTTTTGTGTGCTACCATTTGCACAAAATTTTGTCTTGAATACCCATTTCAAACCAATTGCATTTTTTCCTTCCCGTAAATCCACCATCTCCCATGTCTCATGCTTTTTAATTGCTGTCAATTCTTCCATCATTGCTCTCTGTCATTCTTTTTTTTTTTTTCAGCTGCTGCTTCATAGAAAATAGGATATGAAACAATTAGAGCAAAGTGATAGGATTTATATATATCATTTAAAGATCTAAACCTTCTTGCGGTATCTCATCCAAAGAGCTTCAACTTTGTGGTGTGCGGGAGAATTTGATAATGTTGAAGATGATGAAATTGGTGAAGTCGTAGAAGCACTAGCTGATGAATTTGTTGAAGTTGGCTCTTGAATTTCATTTGAAGATATTTCATTGACCCATGGAACATGTTTCTGCAGTTTCGCATTCCAATCCCAACTTGTATTTGGATCAAAGACTACATCTCTTCTCACAAAAATTTCAATTAAGAAGGTTATATCATCTATATGCTTTAGATTGAATACAATAACCAATAAAATGCATTTTTCAGATTTCTCATCAAATTTGTGACGAACTTGAAAATTCACCAAAACATAATCTATACAAACGAAAACTCTTAAATGACCTACAGATTGTTTTGTGCCACACCAAGTTTCAAATGGGGCTTGATTCATGATGACCTTTGTGGGAGAGATATTCAATAAATATATTGATGTTGACACGACTTCAGCCCAAAAATCTTTTGAAAGCCCTTTTGCCTACAACAAACTTCTCGCCATCTCTACCATAATTCGATTATTCTGTTCGGCAACGCCGTTTTTCTCTGTAGTGTAAGAAGTTGTCAGCTCCTATGAATGCCATTTTTTTCACATAAAAAATCAAACTCTTTGGACATAAATTCTCCATCTCTATCCGTGCGAAGAACTTTGATGCAATACTCTTTTTTTTTTTCTCAACTTTAGCTTTAAAGTGCTTGAATTTCTCAAATATTTATGACTTGTTTTCCAAAAACTAAACACAACTCATGCGACTATAATCATCAATAAAAAGCAAGAAATAAAGACTCCCGCCAAAAGATTTGGTCTGCACAGGCCCACATAAATCAGCATGTAGTAATTCAAGACACTTTGATGCTCTCCAAGCCTTTCCAACAGGAAATTACTTTCTGGTTTGTTTTCCATATATGCATCGCAAATGTCATAGGATCGAGTCATCTTTTTCACTGGCAACGTATACAAGATTCTCCATGAGTGAGACTTCCAGTGGGAACATTTTGTCCGGAATCATGTTAATGGTGATTTACGTATTTCTGGAATTCTTTTCCTTAATTATACATGCATCATTATCAAAGGAAATAGAATAACCATAAGCCATTTACTGTCCCACACTAAGCAAATTATATCCCAAATCAAGTACAAATAGAACATTGTGCAGTAATTTTACTTTACCATGTGTTGGTTCAATGCTTATTGTACCTTTCCCTTCAACTTGCACATGTTTGGCATTCTCAAGTTGCACCTTAACCTTTTGTGTCTCATCAAGTTCTTTAAACATGGATTTTGTGCATGTCAATCTTCAAACCAAACACCACTGGAATTATTGTCAGTATTAAAATGAGACATAAAAAGCTTACTTTTTTCTTCATTCTCTAGTGTGTAATTCACTTGTTGGTCTTTGTTTGGACAATAAGTTTTTGCATGCCCATATCCCTTGCACTGATAGCATTGAACACCATTCTTTTTGTTACATTGCTCACTTGTGCACCTATTTTGCTAATCGGATCTACCTATGTCTCTTCCTCTACCAAAACCTCGACTACGACCAAGAAATACTACTCTTCCACGGCCTCTAGTCGTTGATATTTCAGTCACTCCAAATTTTGAGATTGTCCCCTTCACTTGAAATGTCTTTTTTTTTTCAAGTGACCTATTAATTCTTGACTCGTGGGTTTGTAAAGACTCCATTAGTTCATCAAATGAAAAAACTGACAAATCTGTAGATTTTTCTATTACAGCGATAACATGATCAAATTTTGGAGTTAAATATCTCAATACTTTTTCAACTATAGCCTGGTCAGTAATTCCCTCATCATAAGATCACATTTGATTGACTATTGTCATTTCTCTTGACAAAAAATCAACATTGATTATCCATAGTTCATGATCAAGGTTTCAAAGTAGTGTCGAAGTGGCTGCAGCCGCACCACGATGACTTTTGAATATAATGGTTTTGGTATATTAACGTATTTATTAGTATATTTGTTATTTACAAATTGAATTTTATATTTATTACTACAACAAGAGGTTCGTTTTTCAATTTTCGTTTCAGACCTCATTCAACACAGATACGGCTATGTTCGCTATTAATCTGCTACATCTCCTTCTTCAGGTCCCTCAGCTCATCTGTTTCACTAACTCCATGTCGGTAGGGTTCGCTGTCTGAGACCCGGTCTCTTGATCTTGTTTCTCATCTACTTTTCCCCCCTTCTCACCTCTTCTTCCTTCCAGCTCCTTTCTCGTTGATGCTTCTACAGAATGGCATCCTTCACTGCCTACTGGACCATGACCGTGATCATCTGGTTAAGCTCATCAAAGGTCAACGCCCCCACCTTCTGTCCCCCTCGCGGAGGTCTCCCTCCAGCATCCGATGTCTCATTCTCTTTAATGTTTTCTGGAGATCCCACCGACGGGCGGCAATTGTTATCACGTGGAAAATTATATGGTACTCAATAATTATTATTATATTATAACGGGTAAAAATATAAAAGCCATGGTGCATATATTTTTTTTAATAATAATCACTATCTAAAAAATATATATAGTGGCCAAAGTGTTATTGATAACATAGAAAAATATGTTATATATATATTTATTTTATTCATGGATAGTATATTATTATTTAAAACAAAAAATTAATCAAAATATGAATAAAGTGTTTTTATTTTTATATCATGTGATGTAATAATTACATGGATGGCGTTAACATAAAAATTTAGTATACTCTATAATTTTTTTTTGTAATAATATTAATTGAGAAAAAAAGTAAATGAAAGGAAAAGTATATTTATTTAAGTATATAAATAAA
>NC_133314.1:18249459-18250153 GCF_012295235.1 Primulina huaijiensis | reverse complement strand
ATTGTCACTTGATGAATTAAAATGGTAGCTGTTGGAGTGTGATTAACAAAATTTAGAGTATCATGATAAATCAATATAAAAATATAATTAGTAATATTTTGTTATCTTATATATATATATATATATATATATAAAAGTACCGATGAGTTAACATTCATCTATTGGATGTGAAATATTTCTATATTTCATTACATTCAATAGGTGAGTGACACATCATCGGTGTTCACATAAGTATGCACGATAGGTTTACATCATATTAAAATATTATATATAGTTTTGATATGATGCACTCTCATCGTGCACACTTATGTAAGCACCACATGCTATCAAATTAATAGAATACTGTCGATTATAAGTTCCCTCATTTCATTTAAGTTAAGACGCAAAATTGGAATCCTTCATTTGATTTCGTCAATTTTTTATAAGGACTCAAAAGGAAAGTTTTATTCAAATTCATTTAAAAAGCGAAATGAATTAATCATTTTGACTAACTGTTTTTACATAAATGATATGTAGAAACGCATTAAAAACTAGAATGAATAGTGCAGTAACAATAAATGCAAGAATATTTACTTCCATAATCTCATTGGTTTTTATTAAAAATAAACTATAGTTTTTTTTTTATATTCACTTATAATAAATAGTAATAATAAATTCTAAAAAACAAAAATATATGCACACTCACACGCGCATA
>NC_133314.1:18246542-18247119 GCF_012295235.1 Primulina huaijiensis | reverse complement strand
CGATTTTTACATTCACCAAAAGATTTTGGTTCATGATCTTCATTATCATTTATGATGTCGATTGCCACATTATAAGAAAATATATCATCAATTTCTTCTATATCTTTTCGGTTCCATATTTTTCCAGTATTAATATAATTAATAGAGATTTCATGATTCTCGTCAGTTTGTGGTTCTGACAGAACATTTTCATCATCATGTGTTTCTTCAGGAACAACATTCTCTATTTTGTGATCATCATGTGTTTCTTCAGGAACATCATTCTCTATTTTGTGATCATTGTGTTTCTCTATGAATTTTCTTTTTCGAGGATTTTTATCCTTGGAACCGACTGGCCTTCCACGCTTCAGGCGTTTTACGACATCATGACTTTGTTCAATTTGTTTCTTTGGAATTTCAATTCGAGCAGGAGCATTTACAGCATGTATATATGATTTAGTTACCCCTTTTGTATCTGTAAATGCATCTGGTATTGGATTTGTTATTCTTTGCAAGTGCACAATTTGATGTACATCTTTTTCACATTGTTGTGTTCTTGGATCTAAATGTAACAATGATGATACATACCATGTAATTT
>NC_133314.1:18244753-18245361 GCF_012295235.1 Primulina huaijiensis | reverse complement strand
AACTTTCAAATCTTTTCGAGTGATTTTCATTAACACTCATGTTCTCATGATGCCTTTTCTGTGGGTGGTTCGTGACGCCCTTTTGAGATGAGTTATAAAAATAACTATCTCTATTGTTTTTAAAACCACGGCCTCGACCACGACCACGACCAATTCCACGTCCACGTCCACGACCACGACCTCGACCTCGACCAAAACCTTGTCTTTGAATTTGATTTTGGTTTCCAGGTTTAAATTCATTTTTACTTACAGCATTTACTTCTGGAAATGCTGATGATCCAGTGGGCCGGGACTGATGATTTCTCATTAGTAACTCGTTGTTTTTTTTCCGCCACAAGAAGACAGGCGATGAGCTCAGAATATCTCACAAATCCACGCACTCTATATTGTTGATGTAAAGTTATATTTGATGCGTGAAACGTGGAAAATGTTTTTTCAAGCATTTCCGATTCTGTGACCTCATGTCCACAAAATTTTAGCTGCGAGATTATTCGATACATCGCTGAATTGTAATCACTGACTTTCTTAAAATCTTGGAATCTTAACATATTCCATTCATCACGGGCGGTCGGAAGTATAACTTCCCTTATATGTTCAAATCTTTCTTT